>NW_026705222.1:0-300000 GCF_029867415.1 Vicia villosa
CTGGTAATCAGGAAAGGTAAAGCAATGATGTTCAGGGTCAAAGAACTGGAACAGGACCCGTATCATGTCTTCTTCAAATTTTGAGGTAACCAAATGGAGTAGGTGACCATGCTTTTCAGTGAATTGAACATTCCTGGGGAATTCTGACACCAAGTCTTTTAGTTCAGACGGTACCGTTGAGATGTTGATTCGGATGTAATCTTTGGTGGCGGGAGCCATTACCTGCAAAAACAAAGGTAAACTCTTTGATCCTTGAAGTGTTTGGTGCAAAAATGATATGCTTATGATGCAAACATGTGGCACACAAAAACAAATCAAACAATAGCCTTAGGTTTAAAGGCTTGTATGGAGCTGATAGGTGATACCCTCCCCACTGAAGTTGAGTTGGTTAAAACCTGTCCTAGAATTGGATTTGGGTTCTATGATCCTTGGAAGTAACATCTCAATACGGCGCTCGAGCGGCCGATCAAAATATTCCTCGAGGATAACTAACTTCGATCAATTTCAAAGCTAGCCACTTAATAGGCCACAAGTCAAGTTCAACTAAAAAGGTTCTAAGACAAATTAGTGTTTAATGACACTTCGGAAGCCTAATATACTCCTTGATCGTTTTCAAGGGACATCAGTATAAACCAAAGTATCGCACTAACGATGACTACCAGATCAACCGTATCGGTACATGCCGTACAGTTTCCTTGGTCTAATGTCATATACTTAAGGTATCTCGAGATTCGGGTTAGAATCTTTCACACAAGCAAAATACCCAAGCAAGCCTTTGAAAAATAGAGCAATCAAGTCAAACAATTGAAAACATCGAAGTGACTTATTCTCTTAAGGTAACCCCTTTTGAAAACATTTTGTTTTTTGAAAGTATCTCCCCAGCAGAGTCGCCAGTTCTGTGGACCTCCGATTTTTTTTAATACCGGGCCATACCTCTGATCTGTAGAGATACGTGAACTGACTCTTTTTTGTCGCTTAATGCTTTCGCATTTTTGAAAAATTCACAGAGTCGCCACCGACCTTTTATTTTATCCAATTAAGGAAAGGTTTATAAAAGACACAGAAAAAAGACCTTTAAGAAATTCTGGGTAAGGGGGTAGGTTATACAAAGGGAAGGTGTTAGCACCCTTTGTATCCATGGTTATCCATGGGCTCTTAAGTTTGCTTAGCTCACTTGTTTTTCGATCACTTTTCAATTGCTCTGAAATTGCTCATATGTGGTTTCAAATACCTTTGTAAATTGAATTTTGTAATGATCCGTGTGTGGATGTATACAAAATGCTTGTTTATCTTTCGAAAGATGTTTTGAAAAGAACGTTAACTTTGTAATAATCCGTGTTTGGATGTATACAAAGTATTGTCTTTTTTGAAAGTTTTGAAAAATCAACAGTGTATGAGAATTTTGTTTGTTTTGATTTGAGCAAGCAAACTAGGAGGTCTACCCTGAGTTGTAAGGTCTTTATCCTATTTCCTTTAAAAATCTATCCTTTCACCGGATATAAAAGCAAGGTTCGATTTTGTACTCGAAACAGTAAAATTTGACTTTGATTTTGAAAGATTGAAAAGGGATTACCTTAAGAGGTGCAAGTGTGATTGTGATTGGATTCAGATATTTATCTTTGAAGTTAGTGATCTAACGGTTCAATTTTATCTTTGACATGCACGCAGTTTATATGTGCTGGAAATTAAAATGCGGAAATGTAAAGTGCGGAAAGTAAATCTACGCTATTACATCGATTGTGCAGGAAATGTAAACTAGCCTATTTACATGAATTTGACATGCTATACATTTATCTAGGAATTTTAAATTGCAAGAAAAATAAAAGGCATGTTTTTGGATTTTTTATGATTGATTTTAATTATAATTAATGCATGATTAATTAAATTAAAATGAAGAAAAAAGATGGAAATATATTTAAACCTAGAAATTAAGTTTAAAATATGTACAAAATATTTGTTAATTAATTTTAAAACAAAACTAATTTTTTTGAATTTTTGAAATTGATTTGAAATTGATTTAAGTTAATTAAAACATAATTATGCAAATAATTATACAAATAATTAAAACTTAAAGATAAAATTATTCAAAATATGTACAAAATTAGTTTATAATATATAAACAATATTTTATATAAAGAACAATTTTTTTTGGGATTTTTGATTGGTTAGAATAATTAAAAAGCAAATATATAAATATATACTAATTAATTATGCAAAATATTGAAATTTTGAAGAAAAATAAAATATTTTTATTTCAGAAAATAGTATATTATTTTAGAAGTCTAAAAATATTTTTTGTGTATTTTTTGGATTTTTAAAACTATTTTTAATTAATTTTATAAAGAAATTAAAATAGAAATAAAAATATAAAGATTATGATCAAGTGTGGTTGGATTGAGAGGGAGCATGGTGTGGCTGCGTTTTTAATGCGTTGGATGAGAGATTGAGATGATCCAAGGGCTTAGATTGTGAGTCACATGGTATGATAGTGGGGGACATGCATTGAATTCAAGGAGAATTCAAACTTTCTGACTGGGACCCACTAGTGCACATGTGGATGGGAAGACTAGTTGACCAGCGAATAAGAGGGAAGAAAAGTGCCACGCGTGTGGTCAACTTTTCAGCCACACTATTCATCATCTTCTTCATATTACCTGCGGATTTTCTTGCAGACTTACCTGCGGATTTTCCTGCGGATTTTGCTTTCAATTCTTTAACCTTTTGGATGACCTACAAAACGAAAATAAAAAAGAAAGAGGGCCACCCAGATCACCTAAATGGACCCTTCTGAACATGATAGCGTCGTTAGTTTTTTCATTTGGAGCCTCTATCATGGAGAACGAAAGCTTTACATCTTTGAAGCTCAAAAATGGTAGAGCTTCAAAACCACGTTAAAGCTTGCATGTGATCACTCAAACCTACTCTATATCATGCCATGAGTCCATGCAAGTGGTTAGTTTTCATTTTAATCAAGCACGCATAGGAAAACGAAAGCTATATGTATATGTTCATGAAAGACACCAAGCATGTGTTACGACTCTCATGGGACCACACAAGGAGTTTATTCTTACTATATACTACTTTATACGATGATTGGAAGTGTTTGTTTGTATTGATATTGATTGGAATATAGAATTCGAAAATTACAAAGGTTATGAGATTTTTGAGAATTTTGTGAAGTTGATGGCTATGCTTGGGCTATAATTTCGTGGTGTCTTGCTCTCTTTTGTTGCTGAAATATCTTGAGCTATTTATAGGCCAAGATGTGCTTAAATTTGAAGCTAAGAAGCATTGATGGCTTTTGTTGAAATCTTGGTTTTTAAATATTAAAAACCTTGAATTTTTGACCAAGTCTTGACTCCATTCAATGCTCTTGCCTTGTGCACCAATCCTCTGCAGAAAATTGAAGGTTCTTTGAGTGAGTCATGCTTGGATTGTAAGCTACCATTTATCCATGCATTTTCCTTTTAATTTTAATCTTAAAGTAAGATAAAATCATGCAAAAATGGATAAAAAAAGGCATGGGCTTAGTCTTGGTCGTGGGAGGCCCATTACATCATGGAAATGATGTTTGAATGCTGAAAACTTGGCCCCATTTGGAAAAAATGCATTTTTGAGCAATGTTGATTTCATGTATTTTCCCAAAATTTAGCCAACTTCAACAAGGTGTAAATCCCTCAATTTTTGTCATATGAAGGAGATCTTGCACTTTTTAGAAACCTCAAAGAGTCCTCTAACCAATGTCTTTGGTCTCATGTCAAAATGATTTTTGAAGCTCCTTGTGTGTCCTTTTGAAAAAAGTGTCTTTTTGTTGACTTTGAAAATGACCTGTAATGTCTTTGATCATATTTTTCAAATGGTGAATCCAATGACCATGGGATCAATGGCATTTGAAAGATAATTGAATTTCCTTCAAAACAAGCTTTGGTTTAAATTTTTTGGATGAAGGATGAGAGAGTTATGATCAGTCAAAGTTGAGTTGACTTTTCAGGCAAAAACCCTAATTTTGAATCTTAGGGTTTTGTTGATTTTTGATCTTTCCTTGATGAATTATGATCATCCAATGATCAAATGATGAATCCTTTGACAAAATATGGACTTTGACAAAAAATTTCATTTTTGACTGTCTGTTGACTTTTTTGGTCAAACGGGTCGTCCGTTGACTGTTTGAGCTGCTGACGGTGCGTCTGAGTGAATTGAAGTTTGAAAATTTGTATGATGGTACTTTGAGATATATGGATGTGTATGAAATCCATTTGAGCTCTCAAAACTTGTTGCTCCTGTAAAAACAAGAAAAACCCTGATTAGGGACTGTTTGTGTAGGAGACAGTTAAGCGTACCTGATTTTTGTGCAGTGTTGAGTCTCTGCTAATCGCGTGATATTCAGAAGACTTCTAGAACAAAAATCTTGGAATTTTGAATTGTGAAAGATTGATTTGATTGATGGTACAAAACACTGCGAATTGTACTGCCAGCAGTTTGGCTGTCAACTGACTGTTCAGGTATTGATGTAGCAGTTAGAGTGAAAAATCAACAGTCAAAGTTAATTTTCTTTTTTGTTGTTTTTGTTTATGTTTTATGTGAAAAATGAAAGTTTATTTACATGACTTGTTAAAAGAAACACAGACATAATAAATAACTAATATTTACTGTTACCAGTACAGTCTGAGTTTCCTGATTCTGCGCCTGCAAAAAGATTTAACTCTGTACCAATTGTGTCAGTACTATTTATCTGTAAATAAATAAATAGCATGTGTGAAGTAATAAACAGTATTTGGCGTTTGCGTAAGAACAAATTCAACTGCAAGCCAAATTACTGTATAAGAAAAATTAAAAACTAAGTATTTCATATGTCAGGATATTTGTTGAAATAAAAATCCATGATTATATGAGACCCTTAATTTTCAGATTGGAGTTTTCTTGAAAAATATGTGGGCAAATTTTGGGGTATAACACAATGCAAAGAGTAATAATAAAATAAGAGGAGAATTGATCATACCGTATATAGATACGGTGTAGGTGTTAAAATGAGTGTAGTTATAGCATTTTTGAAATTGTAACCACATTACACTTTCAAGTGTTGTTAATATGAATATTAATTAGGGTTAAAATTGTCTTTTTAATAAAAATTTAGAACCATGTTCACGTTTCTCTCCAATTAAGTGAAGAAAGAAATTGTATGTGGGTCCCATATGAAACTTTCTTTCCTCCCTCATTTGTGTAGTGAAGTGTGACTCTTGTCTATAAATACGACTTCTTGGTCTTCCCTACTTCACTACACAAAACCAAACACACCCAATCTCCTCCTGCCTAAACCATCATGAAGAAAACTTCCACTTTGCTCTTCGTATTCTTCATGCTTTTGACTACAACCACTTCGAATCTGGTTCCTCAGTGCACTGGAGGGAGCTGCTGCCTCCATCCACCATGCACTGCTCCCAATCTGGTTCCTCAGTGCACCGGAGAGAACTGCTGCCTCCATCCACCATGCACTGCTCCGAATCTGGTTCCTCAGTGCACCGGAGAGAACTGCTGCCACCATCCACCATGCACTGCTCCCAATCTGGTTCCTCAGTGCACCGGAGAGAACTGCTGCCAGCATCCACCATGCAACGCTGCAACACTTGGAGCTGCCACCGCCTTCTCCTCCGCTGCAACACCTGAAGCTTCCACCGTAATCTCGGCTGCTGCAACTCCTTCCGCAACCGCTATCTTGGCTGCTGCTCAAGTTGGAAATGATAATAATTAGTTATTATCGTTTTCATGACTATGTAATAAAAGAAAATGTTATGTAATAAGAGAGAAGAGCAAGAGTAGTGTGTTGTTAGAGATGCCAAATCTAAATGTCTTTTCTGTTTCCAACTTGTTCTTGTTTGTTCTGATTTATGTTTTCCTATCCACTAACTAGTACTATTTTTGTTCATTGTGTTCATTACTTTTCATAATATATTTACCGTCACTTTAACAAATTTTCTTACTTTTATTTCAACAATGAACTTTGATTAACTAATTTAAAATTACTTCATAAATTATTTGCCGTTTTTAAAATACTTCATTTAAATAAATGCTTTCTAAAATATTGTTCATTTCAGTTGAAAAATATTGTTACATTAACATTTTATTCAAAAATTGAATTCAAAATATGTTGTGTAAGGGTATTCCCGATGTATATATATGAGACTTGTACAATATATAACTAACAAAAACCTAATTAACTTGAACTTGGGTTTATATTAGTTATCTTTGATTATATCACAACAAAACTCTCTATTGTGAACTATGGTTGTATTGTATTTATATTTTCCATATAAGTATTAGTATTAATAGTATTATCTCCTCGTCCTTCAATATTTCAGCCTTTTTTTTTTTTAACATAAGGTATTATACAGCTTTGTTAATCTAAAATATTAAGCCTAAAGCTGGGTAGACCTTCCAATAATATTGTGTGCTAAAATGCAACTTTTATTTCTGGGATTAATGTGAGGACATTAACTTATTCTCTTTTGTAGAGTCCCTTTGTAGTAAGATATGATAAATTAAAAGTTGAGAAACAAAGAATTTAATGAAAAGTGGCCTACTATCATGAATTGTTGCTGCAGCAAGGACTATGGAGAGAAATAGAATTGCATAAACAATCTTTATAATTTCAGCCACATATTATTTTCTCTTGAATGTAAAAACTTTAATATGATTTAATCTATTTACAGTGTATTAAGTTCAAGTTTTTCTATAAATAATTAAATAGAGGTTAACTTTTATGAAGTGGTAAAAACTCGTCATAGAATTAGTATTATTATTAAATATATATTAATTAAATAAGTCAGAATTACAGAGGTATTAAAATTAGGAAATCAGAAGTCATTTAAGATAAATTATTATTATTTCTATTAATATTTAATTAATGACATTTGTAATTTAATATGTGGAACTTTAAAAATGAAAAACAATACAACGTTTAGTTGGTAGTGGTACTATGAAAAGTTAAGGACAAATATATATATATATATATATATATATATATATATATATATATATATATATATATATATATATATATATATATATATATATATATATATATATATATATAGGGTTAATACCTATTTTCCCCCCTGCCATATAGGCGACATTTGAAAAACCCCCCTGCAAAAAAAAAAGTTGCAAGAATTCCCCTAACATTTGAAGATTCTCTCATTTTAAACCTTCGTCAGATCCAGTCATCCAAAATGCTTACGTGGCATGTATTTTTTTGATTTTTTTAATTTTTTTTGTTGACTGGATAGCCCATGTGGCTTTTTATATTATTTATTTATTATTTTTATTGCCAAGTAAGCATTTTTTATTATATAAATTCTTAGTTTATATTAGAAAGCATATTAATGCCCAAAAATTTGTCTTTGGTGGGAGTTGAACCCACACCATCAATATACCAACACAAGGCTGAAACCACTAGGCCACTTGATTTAACTTGTCTTTTTAATGCTTCGAATAAATCTTATAATATTCTCTTACAGTAATTTAAATATTCATGTTATGTTTTCTAACAATTTTTTTTCATTTTTTCATTTTTCTGTTTTTTTATTTATTTTCATTTTTAATTATTACAAAAATGTATTTTTTTTAATATTTATTATTTGATTTTAATATTTACAACAATATTTTTTTTTAATTATAGTTTTAAATTGTATTCGTTTAAATTTGTAAATAAATAATTAAAACGTATTAAATTAAATAAAATGTATTTAAATATTAAATAAAAACACACGTTTTAATTATTAAATAAAAATGTATTAAAATATTTTTTATTTAATATTTAAAGTTATTAAACAAATACAATTAAAATGTATTAAATTAAATAAAATGTATTTAAATATTAAGTAAAAACATACGTTTTAATTATTAAATAAAAATGTTTTGTTCACTAAGCCATTGGTCTATTTTGTTCATTGAATATTTTGAATGGTATTAGTAGCATACTGCATTTTAATTTAAATAGGTTTTACTAGTTTTAATTTAACTATATTAATATAATTAATTTAGGTTAGTTTTAATTTGATTTATTTTTAATTATATAAATTAGTTTAAATATTAATCTTAGTGCATTAATATTTAAAACGTTTTATTATAATTAAATAACTAGTTTTAATTAAATTTAGTTATTATATTTAAAACGTTATTATATTTATAACGTTATTAAATAGCATACTGCATTTATATTATATAGCATAGTGCAGTTATATTATATTTAAAACATTATTATTTAATAACTAATTAAATAGCATACTGCATTTATATTTTAACTAGTTTTAATTTAACTAGATTAATTAAACTAGTTTTAAATTAATTAATATAATTAATTTAGTTTATACTAACTAAACCATATAAAAATATTTTTATGTTTTATATAATGATTAATAATTTAGTTTATACTAACTGAACCATATAAAAGTATCTATTATTAATTATGATTCTTTGGTTTATAATAACGTTTTAAATAGCAATTAACTATGATTCTTTGGTTTATAATAACGTTTTCAGAATCTATTAAGTATTACCAAAGGCAACTAAATGACAAGAACAAAGCTGTAGCTGAGTGGTAACGTTGTGCTTCTAGTAAGTTTGGTGTCATGGGTTCAACTCCCATTGAGACCATGTTTTTTAGCTTTAATATTTAGCATTTTAACAACTTGACAATAAAATAATAATAATAATTGCCACATGGAATTAAAATTAATAAATAAATAAAATAAAAAAGCCACCTGGGCTATCCAGTCAACGAAAAAAATTAAAAAAATCAAAAAAATACATGCCACGTAAGCATTTTGGATGACTGGATCTGACGAAGGTTTAAAATGAGAGAATCTTCAAATGTTAGGGGAATTCTTGCAACTTTTTTTTTTGCAGGGGGGTTTTTCAAATGTCGCCTATATGGCAGGGGGGAAAATAGGTATTAACCCATATATATATATATATATATATATATATATATATATATATATATATATATATCCCACTACTAGAAATACACGAATTTCCTGCGGATTTACCTGCGGATTTCAGCTAAATTTCCGCAGGAAACACGTTACCTGCGGATTTTCCTGCGGTTCCGTGTCCCCAGCTAAAACCTTCGTGGGTAATATTTTCGGCAGGAAGTTCCGCAGGTAATTCCGCAGCTAAATCCGCAGGAAATATCCGCAGGTAAATCCGCAGGAAAAATCCGCAGCTAAATCCGCAGGAAATATCCGCAGGTAAATCCGCAGGAAAAATCCGCAGGTAAATCCGCAGGTAGTTTCTATCTTAAATATTTTTTTTATTTTAATAAATTTTTGAAACATTATAAATTATATATTAAAATAACTATAATATAAAATAAAACTATAAATACAAATAATTCATTAATAGCTAACTTTATTTATTCATTAACTGCAAAGTGAAAGTTGGCTCTTCATAAATAATACAAATAGTAAAATCCTGTCAAAATTACAAGGGCAAGTACCCAGTACTGACTACTGATAAGTATAAGCTACAACAAGATTTCATACATCAACCAACAGTTATATCAAACACATTCAAATTCTTTCATATTAGGAGACTATTTTTCTTACACGACGGATAATGACACTTGATGGTTGATACAAGAGTCCTTAGTGTTTCAGCTTCAAATCAGTTTCCAGGGGGAAAACTTTGCCTCGGTGGTTGAAGATCATGAAGTCTAGGTTGGCAGGTAAAGAAACAATCCTGCATTGAATTGGAAGCAATACTGGCATAAGGGTCCAAATAATTCAAACATGTTATAACAATTATAAACAAGTTATACTCAAAATCAACATACGTATACTCACTGTGGAATTTCAACAAACACCTTGTTTGCAAAACTCAAGCCAATGCCAAAAGAGTAATTCTCATCAACAATTTCAACAAAAACACGTCAAGAATAGTCAATAAAACTCCTAACTCACAAAACCTATGAACCATATCCGTAGTTTCCTAGAAACTCTAATTGAATCCGAAAAAAAGTAACAGTTATCAACTTTCATATACTTACATCAACTCCTTGACAAGCACAAAGCACGTCAGTTACCGTATCCTCCTCCATTACATGGTTTTCTTCCTTAACCAATTTCACATAGTCAGGTTTTCTTCCTAAATGAACCTCCAACCATCTTGTATTCTATAAATCATAGAAAACGTGCTAAATTGTAAATCATTTAAAAAGATTTAGTAACAAATAGAATTTGCTAATCTATGAAATGTCTTGTGAGCCACAACTGTTTCACCACCAAAGACACACCCCGCAAAGTGCCAACCAGACGCAAGCAAAACAATCCTCAAACGACTATTATCTCTGGGCTCAACAGTCAGAGATTTCAACCTCTCAGCCAAATTTCTCTGCACTTGTTCATCCTCATACACATACTACACATTTTCACTCACATTCATAATCAAACACTTCCACATAGAAACTCTCCCCTGTCTGAAGACAGAAAAAAGCTTATGTTTAAAGCTTTCACCGTACTTACTACCATGCACAACACTTTGACCTCGACACTCATTTTCGCTATCATCATCGTCGTCGGTAAAAACATGATACAATATAGTCAATGGCACCAAAAGGCACATCTAAATTTCAAATTCACGCAAGGATTAGGAACTATCATAAATATCCGTTCCATTCAATGAAAACTTTGTTACCAAAAGACAAACTTGGTCAAGGAGTTGGAAGACCCTGGTTCAAACCCAGTTAAAAGATAAATACTAATATACAAACTAATTACTAACAATAATTCGCCGTTTAAAAAAATTGTAGTGATACTGAACACTGAATGTTATGATTTTAAGTTAAGGCCATCACAAGTCACCATAAAGACTACTCCACTGATACATTGTATCACCGAATGCAGCAATTACACTAAACTTGGAGATCAAACATGACTATTAGCAGTTATGCATTAAAGAAACAATGAAATGACTTACTCTTTGAATAGCCTTTTCATCCGCTTCTGAGCTTCGACAACAGCCTCGGGATTAAATGTCTGAAAAAAGGATCCTATTGTGATTAGAGAGAAACCTTCTTTGATATAACAACATATAACATGTAGGTAAGAAATTTGAAAACGTATTACGTTAATCCAATATGTCAAAGAGACCATTTGTTATAAATTATTTCATAGGAAAAACACTTGCTTTAAATAAAAAATCTTTTTCATGGATTGTGCTGAAGTTGTTAGTTTTAGATAAAAAGGAGGAGATAATAGTAAGAGTTTCAAATTATTGAGTACAACTGGACAATGAACCGATTCAACAAGCTAAACACTAGTTCCTAACTATGACTCCTGATTTTCATGGTTCGTGCCAAAGTTGTTAGTTTCAGATAAAAAGGAGGAGATAATATAATAAGAGTTTCAAAGTATTGATAACATCTGGATATTGAACTGGTAAAGATTGTAATTAAAGATTGTAATTGAAGATTGCTTCACATTGATTAATCATATACCTTGTCTGAAGCATTAAAAGGATTATTTATCATATTGTCGATCATCTTATTCCAATTCTCTGGTGTGCGTGCATTACTACAATCATCTTCCAATTGCTAAAACCTCGTGCATCACTACTACAACCTGTTGGAGAATACTTAAGAAGCAAATAGTTACTAATCACAATCTATATGAAAGTAGAAATTGCAGTTATCATCAACTTGAACATCATATCCCACTGTATATTCCAACAATCTCTTCAAATAATAAACTACGCAACCACAAAGTATAGATAACATTCACTTTCAAAACCTAATAAGCAAACAACCCATTACAATCTTTTGTAAAACAGGCTACTTGTATGAAGAAGAAAAATAAGAAAAATATAAGTCTGAAGGGAAATAGATTCCACATATGGATTCAAAGCCATATTAACTTCTAGATAGGTCTTCAATTTAATTTGGTTCTCAGCTTTTAAAAGTTCAGAGAAACAAAAAGTAAAATAGAGAGGATTTAAGTTTAAAACACATAATTTAACTTATTATTAGTTGGTTATAAGAAAAAAGATTAAAACAAATTGACCACAGGTTGTATGCTGATAAGAAAAAATGCTTTAAAACAATAAATAACTTACTATTAGTTGGTGAATGTGTAATATAAGTCTAAAACAACATTATGTGAGAGCTTAGCATTGGTAGTCTACTAAGAGGAAACATGAAGATGCGCCTAGTAAAAACTGAGGTAAATTTTAACACATAAGGGTCAGTCTAAAATTTTATTAATTTACCCATATGTGAGTGGAATTAACCAGACTTAGTTCAATATTAATATTGCCATAATTAATTAACCACTCGAACTGGCTAGTTATTTAAAAAAGTTAACTGTCATGCCAGTATAGTGGATAATTTGATTCCTTTATTAGATTAGATGTTGACAAATGTGAAGTAAGTGTATTCAACACCGCCTTTGACCTTGAAGGTCTCTTGAAACATGTACACAATTAATTCATGCTTGTTGTGGTTGAAGCACACTTAAAAATCATATCCATGAATTTGACACCAAAATGAAAAATAACACATACCACACAGATCAAGTTTTAGTCCTAAGGTTTGAAATTCACCAAACATGTATAAGCAGTACAACTTCCAACTCTGAGTCTGATCTTACAAGAATTCATAGCACGAAAATTATAATCAAGTTATATTCAAAATCAACATAAGTAAACTCATTGTGGCATTTCAACAAACACCTTGTTTACAAAAATCACCTAAGTTTATACTTAATCTAACTTAAAATCATCTAATTTCAGAAATGAATAGGAACAAATTTACCACTTCAGCAAAACAGGAACAAAACCTGCCATGGATCAATACAATGTTCAATTTAAAGAAGAGACTGAAACTCTTGTAACATTCATGATTTCAATTGATTTTAAGCTCAAGCCATAACTTGATAGCACCGAGGAACGAAGTGTATCTAATGTCAAGAAAATACCTGAGTTGAAGTGTGAAGATGAAGAAGATGACAACGTAGGCTCCGACGAGGTTGTGGCAACAAAACACCGGCAAAGATGTGGTGATGCTACACGGCTATGGCGGTTACGGCGAAGATCAATTCATTTTTAGGTTTTTGAGTTGTGTTGAGCAAAGTATCGTTGATGTAGGAACAATTTTGTTTAATTTGAAGAATTACAATAATAGCAAAGTATAGATAAATCCTGTTTCAAATTCAATAACAATTTAGTGTAGTGTCTTAGTGGTAGTTGCTTAGTGCAATCAGGTTTAAAACCCAGGTTCAATTCTCCCTCTATACTAGATCTCATCAAATTCATTTTTTATTATAGTTTTTTAATTTTATTTTTTTAAAACTTTCATACCTATTTTTTTATAGTTTTTTAATTTTACTTTTTAAAAACTATCATACCTAATATTAAAATATAAGTTCAAGAGTTATATATATATATATATATATATATATATATATATATATATATATATATATATATATATATATATATATATATATATATATATATAACTCTTGAAATACCATAAATATAATTTAAAATTTGCATACCATTTATTTATTTTATTAAAAATTAACTAAAATTCATTAAAAAAATTAAACTAAATATAAAAATACCATAAATATAATTAATAAAATAGAAAATATAATTATTAAATTTTTAAAAAAAATTTAAATAATGAAATGTCAAATCCGCAGGAAATTTCGCAGGAAACATTCCTGCGGAATTAGCTGCGAATTCTGTATGACAGTTTGGTGTTAATAGAAGTTGATAATCGCAGGAAGATCCGCAGGAAAGTTTCCTGCGTAATTACCTGCGGATTTTTTATTTTTGTTAGATATTTTGTTTAAAATATATTTTCCGCAGTAAAATTCGCAGGTATTCCTGCGGAATTTGCTGCCAATGCTAGATCGGCAGGAAATTTATTTTATTTAATAAAGTTCCAGGAAAATCCGCAGGTATACCTGCGGAATATTTTCCGCAGGAAATTCCGCAGGTAATACGAGTATTTCTAGTAGTGTCCTAACTCTATTATAAATATTATTTTGTTTTTTTATATATTTTTCACAAATAAAATTTTATATATTGAAAATATATAACTCAACGAAAGATATTGAATAACTATTAAAATAATGAGTTAATTAACAACTATTAATATGTGTTTTGCCTTGAAGTTTTATTAGAATTGGCTGTGGTGAAACACTACATTGGTGTATTGGTGAGTTAATTGACATTTATTGTTAAAGAACAAGCACTTACTCAAACAAGGGGTCTGTCCTTTAAAGAGAAAAACATATTTTGTTCTACTTTTTTTTGTTCTACTTTATATATATCAGGGTTGTGGTCCTTTGTAATTATGTAGACATTTTTGCAAGCTAGTACTTGATTTCTCCATTTATTGATCATGGTTAGTACATAACCACTTGTAACTACATGATTTCATGATTAATCATACAATACAATACAACAAGAAGTAGAAGTACGTGTAATGGCTCAACCCTCGAAAAGGAGAATAGGTACAAATTGATGCATTAAAAGGACTATTACTGCTTTCTATATAACATCTATACATATAATGGCCCATTTCCTCAAGTGAGAATAAGTGCATAAGGATGTATTAAATTGAATATTTCTTTTACACAGGGGAGGAGCCAAGGCCCAGCTAGCCCGGGCAAGCGCCCAGGCTCAACCCCTATTTTCTTTGTACTCTTCCCAATTTAATAGTCGACTTTTAGACAAAATCAGGGGCAAAATTAGTAAAAATAAGGTGTGAAAATTAAAACAGATGAACAATCAATGGTGTAAAGTTTTTGCCCAGGCTGCCTAAAATTCCTGGCTCCGCCACTGCTTTTACATGCTTATAATTCAAAGTAAATGACAATGTTTTTTGAATGCTAGTGTTAATGCTTACCTACGTACGTGTTTACAAAGAAAATTAGTGACCAAGATTGTTCTCTAAGAGTTAATTTGTAAGTTATGTTTTGTGCGCAGAATTTCCTTTTTGTGAAGCTTGTGAACTTAATAACTCTATGTTATATACCTCACCTCATCTTTTTAATTTGTTCATGTTGTAAGTCAACACAGTGGTGGTTTAAAATGTGGAACTCTAATTATGTTGCACGAATATCATTTAGTTTCAACATTTACAAAGATTTTATTAAATTAACTTATGAATATTTTCATTTATTTTCTATCTACAACTTGTTTGAAGTCTTTAGCTCTCCTAACTCACAAGGTACTATGACTACTTTTCTTGAATTATAGGTATGTGTACAAACTAGTTTTATGTAAACACTTAATTTAATTCCTAAGAACATTGTGAAACTCATTTACTATTTTTCGTTTACAAAAGATGGCCAGCCTAAAGAGAGATTAATAACAAAACTAAACGATGGCATTCTGTGTAAAAAAGAGGTCTCAGAATAAAAAAGTAACCATTATTTTTTGTAAGGCTTGAATTCTATCATCCGAAAACCTAAAAGTAACATGTTATAAGGCAAACCAAATATCATTCATTCATTTCAAATACAAACAAAGCATGTTATAAAGCAAACTCAATACATTCATTCATTTTAAGTACAAAGGAATTGCTGAAAATAAAAACATTAAATTACCAAATATTACACAACTAATTGTTACATGTTGCTAGAAATACTATTTTGACAACAATTATTACATGTTGTATTAAAAAGTGTAGCTAGAGAAAATAAATGTTGTCGTGTTAATTAACAACCGTATGAATTCTACACTACATATCTTAAATTATTGATCTACACAAGTTATTGTAAAATTATTAAACTATTTCAACATATTTCCCTATAAATACTAGTATCTCTTCTTCCATCATTTTCACCATCATGTTGATTTCAGAAATAATCTTTAACGTGACGGAAAAAATCTGTAATCATCCGCCAAACCGTAGGCCTGCTACTTACAAGGCCAACACCACCACTTATGCTCCTTCTTCCGCCATACACTAAAAATGATAAACCATAATGATAATACAGTAAAAGAGCATTTGAAAATAATTTCAAACTAATTTCTCATTCATGATGAATCTTTGCCGATGAGAGTTCATAAAAAAAAGTGTTATGGACCGGCCCAATTATCTCAATAGGGCTAATCCACTCTTAGGCCCAAGGCATTCTGGCCCACACACGCGACACCCTTCCCCAGTCCGCTTCGGACAAACACCTGACATAACCGAGCACGCTGAAGCCTCGTGCTCGGTAACAGCCAGCTCGCGTATTACCTAGCCTAGCGCCTCGCAAAATGGAGTCTTTTCCCCATAGGATAATCCTATAAATAGCACTCTAGCCCTAGAGGGCAAGGTAATCTCTCTCTTACCCAAAATCTCTCACTTTGTTGTACCTTGTTGTCCGAACACTTACTTTGGCATCGGAGTGCCTTGCAGGTACAACCACCTTTTTTCCCCTCCAACCGTTCCGGATTCCAAGCTTTATTGTTGCTGGCCATCTGATCTGCTCGGTAAGATCAGTGGCGCCATCAGTGGGAAACTTCAGCTTCCCCGTTTCTTTTCTTGCACTTCTTGATCCATTCTTGTCCCGTGCAAGAATTCAGAAACCAAAGCTCTAATTCAAGCATCATCCATGGCTAGCAACAACGAAGACTCCTTTTCTCTGGATGCTACAGTGATCAACAAGAACGACATCTCTATCGTTGTTCCTCCCCCTAGAAATACCGCTCCACATCCTTGTGATGACCTCACGGCATCTACTTCCCCTAAGGGTTTCCACGACGACACCGTCCATCACCTCGGAGATACCACAGTAAAAATAACCACGAATAGGTTCTTGAGAACCATTTCTCCACCAAGGGTCCAACTCCCCATGACCAAACTATGACCGCCGTTCTGGCCGCCCTTGTGCAGACGAACGCCCTTATCCAGCAACAGAACGACAGGATCGGGGCGCTCGAGCAGAAGCGTCGCTCAAAGACTCCCCCTGTCATAAAAATCGCTCCTATCGTGAGGCGGTCCCCAAGAAACGCCCTTGTTCCCCATCCCCGAAGGAACACGCAGGTCCTATTTCTAAGAAAGGGTATGGCGACCACCGCTCCCGGCACCGTTCGTAGTCTCCTCGACCAAAAAGAAGATCCAAGTCGCCTCCCGCGAGACATGACGACAACCGTAGGCGAAGCAGCAGCTGGTCTACCTCGCTTTCTACCAGCGACGAAGAGGAGGTGCGTCGGGGCCCTCTGTCCCATGCAATCTTGGAGGCACCCCTGCCGAACGGTCTTGAAAAGCCCCCGCCACTAGCCACATACGACCGGACAACCGACCAAGACGAGCACATCGAGAACATAAAAGCTCTCCTGGATTACAGAGGGGTACCAGGAGCAATCAAATGTCGGTTATTCCCGACCACTTTACACAAAGGAGCCATGACGTGGTACAAGACTCTACCCGATGAATCCATCACGTTGTGGAAGGTGCTCGGAAAGCTTTTCTCTAGGAACTTCACGGCCTCCCGCAGACACCCGAATTCAGAAGCCTCCCTAGAAGCCATCATCCAGGGGAAAGAGGAATCGCTCCAGGCCTACATAGAGAAGTTCAACAAAGAGACCGTGCAGGTGTCCACAATGACTCACATGAAGAAGTTCTTGCTCGATTGAGGTCTCCAGACACATTCCGATTTCACAAAAGCCGTTAGGATCGAGACGCCCGCCACTCTGGACGAATTTTTCCTCAAGGCCCAGGCGTATATACAATATGAGGAAAAAGAGGCCGCTCATGTGGTCCGCAACTCCAGACAGGAAGAAAATACTAAAGGCGCCCGTCAAGACGATTCTCGCTGGGGATCCGACAAATAAGACAAAGGTCGAGATCCTAAGGACTACAAAGCCCTAGAGGGAAAATTCCGGGAGTACACCCCACTGAATGCATCCATGGAACACATCTTTAACGAATGCGCGAACGCCGAATTTCAAACGGGCAAAGTCCGTTTCCCAAAGTCCATGTCCGCACGGCCAAACGTCGACAAATCAAAGTTCTGCCGTTTCCACAAAGGCCACAGGCATAATACCGAAGACTGCATCCACCTAAAGGACGCGATAGAAATATTGATCTGAGAAGGACACCTGAAGCAGTACGCAAAGAACCAAGAGGCCACCAAGAAAGCCAAGCCAGTCATCAAGGAGAAGCCAGCGGAAGACACACCCGCCATGCAAGTGGCCATGAGTATCACCAGACCGAAGGACTTTTACCCCCCAACTGGGCTAGAATGCCTTCCGCCCTCTCTTCTCACAGCCCTTGGGAATTCTTCCCTTCCGCCATGGTCATCTCCGGAGGAAGGTTCACAAACTTACCGTCGAATCCGTAAAACGGAAGTTCGACGAGCTAATTTCAGCGAATTCGAGCAAAGCTGCTACTCTTGACCTCTCCAAGGACGGCTTCCCTATAGCGTTCTACCGGGAAGAACTGTCGGGCGGCACACCCAATGCAACCACCCCCTCCTTATCCAGGCTCGAATGGCCAACTTTGACGTACGCCGAATTTTGGTCGATCAAGGGAGCTCGGTGGACATTATGTACTCCCAACTATTCAAAAAATTGCAACTGAACGACAACCACCTCACCCCCTACGTAGGCTCTAACCTACAAGGCTTCAATGGCACTATGACGAAACCGTGGGGATTTTTTGAGCTTATTGTCTCGGTTGGATCGGTAGAAACCGCGAGGGCTGTCAATGTCTAGTTCCTAGTCATCGATTGACCCTTGATCTACCATTGCATCTTGGGACGCCTGACGATGGCCGAATTGATCGCCGTCCCCTCGACCGTGCATCTCAAACTCAAATATTACAAGGCTAAAGGACAAGTCACCACGCTCCACGGAGACATCGAAGCAGCCGAGAGATGTTTTGAGGCCTCCGCCAAATGCCTCAACTCAATAAAGGCAGTCGCTCAAGACAAAGCAGCAACCAATGCAGGTTCCAAGCCCAACAAATCAATGCCGCACATTGACCTAGACAAACGCTTCCGTAAAGAATCTAAGGGGAAAGCAGATACGAAGACATCAGAAGATGGTCTCTGACCAATTCCCGATGGAGATTTGGAGTTGAAAACCCTTTGAGACGACGCGACCAGAGGAGTCAAGTTCGGGACGGATCTGCCCGAACTGGCCAGAAGGCAAATCAAGGCCTGCCTTAGGGAGAATGCCGACCTATTCGCCTGGAGCGCAGCGGAGATTCCCGACCTCGACCCAAAAGTAGAATGTCACCACCTCACGACGGATCTTGCTTGCAAGGCCGTCGCTCAGAGGAGAAGGAAGCAGTCCCCGGAGAAAACGGTTGCGGCCGAACTAGCTGTTAAAGACCTCTTAGAAAGATTTACAAAGATTCTATTAAAGTAACTTATGAATATTTGCATGTATTTTCTATCTACAACTTGTTTGAAGTCTTTAGCTCTCCTAACTCACAAGGTACTATGACTACTTTTCTTGAATTATAGGTATGTGTACAAACTAGTTTTATGTAAACATTTAATTTAATTCCTAAGAACATTGTGAAACTCATTTACTATTTTTCGTTTACAAAAGATGGCCAGCCTAAAGAGAGATTAATAACAAAACTAAACGATGGCATTCTGTGTAAAAAAGAGGTCTCAGAATAAAAAAGTAACAATTATTTTTTGTAAGGCTTGAATTCTATCATCCGAAAACCTAAAAGTAACATGTTATAAGGCAAACCAAATATCATTCATTCATTTCAAATACAAACAAAGCATGTTATAAAGCAAACCCAATACATTCATTCATTTTAAGTACAAAGGAACTGCTGAAAATAAAAGCATTAAATTACCAAATATTACACAACTAATTGTTACATGTCGCTAGAAATACTATTTTGACAACAATTATTACATGTTGTATTAAAAAGTGTAGCTAGAGTAGAATTATGTTATAAAATATTGAATCCAGAGTATAAAACTGTGGCCTTTATTTCAATTGCCACGGTTAGACAACTGCATATATTTTTAGCCGCAAAGGAAAACCGCGGCCTTATAATTTTTACTTCAAACTGTGGCCCAACCCTAAAATATATTTTCTTTTATAAGTTTTTTAGATTAAAAAGGTAAAAGAAAAATTGAAAAGATAAATACACAAACCCTAAAATCAATCGAGCTCTCTCTTCTTTCTCTTTCCCAAACACACGGTGTCGCTTCTTCAATCCCACTCAATCTCAATGACGTCCATCGGCGGCTCATCCTCCGCCGTCGCCGCTTTTTCCTCCTCCGTCAAATTCTCCCCTTCTCACCCCTCCCCCCTTCTCAATTCCCTAAATCCACATTTTCTCCCCATCGAACCCCTCTCAATCCCCCTAAATGCACCCTCAGTTCCGAAAACCCCCTTCCTCAAAACGCCGTCGTTTCAAAACCTTCTCCTCTCGAAATACTCAAAACCTCTTCAGTTGACAGTAAGAAATTTTCCATTCCTCATTCGTTTCATCATCATCAAACCCTCCCTCTTTCAATTCAATCCAATTAGGTTTATATTACAGGTTGCTGTTGAGCTGAATTAATTTTGTTTCTTTCTGTGTTGTTGTTGTTAGGATATACAAAGGAGAAGAGCAGTATCATTGTTATTGGACTCAATGTTCATACTGCTCCGGTTGAAATGCGTGAGAAGCTTGCTATTCCAGAAGCACAATGGCCTCAAGTTATTCAGGAGCTTTGTGCTCTTAATCACATAGAAGAAGTTGTTGTTCTCAATACGTGTAATCGAATCGAGATTTACCTTGTTGCTCTCTCTCAACACCGTGCTGTTAGAGAAGTCACAGATTGGATCTCCAAGATATTAATACTTTTTGATCCAGCGTCACTCTATTATGTGTTAATTTATATTGTTTTAATGTAAATGATTCAGTTTTTTATTATAATTTGTTTTGATAATTTTGCTGTTAAGTGGGGTTTCAGTATCTGAGATTTGTAAGCATCAGATCTTGTTGTATAATTATAGGTATGTGTACAAACTAGTTTTATGTAAACACTTAATTTAATTCCTAAGAACATTGTGAAACTCATTTACTATTTTTCGTTTACAAAAGATGGCCAGCCTAAAGAGAGATTAATAACAAAACTAAACGATGGCATTCTGTGTAAAAAAGAGGTCTGAGAATAAAAAAGTAACAATTATTTTTTGTAAGGGTTGAATTCTATCATCCGGAAACCTAAAAGTAACATGTTATAAGGCAAACCAAATATCATTCATTCATTTCAAATACAAACAAAGCATGTTATAAAGGAAACCCAATACATTCTTTCATTTTAAGTACAAAGAAACTGCTGAAAATAAAAACATTAAATTACCAAATATTACACAACTAATTGTTACATGTTGCTAGAAATACTATTTTGACAACAATTATTATATGTTGTATTAAAACGTGTAGCTAGAGAAAATAAATGATGTCGTGATAATTAACAACCGTATGAATTCTATACCACATATCATAAATTATTCATCTACACAAATTATTGCAAAATTATTAAACTATTTCAACATATTTCCCTATAAATACTAGTATCTCTTCTTCCATCATTTTCACCATCATGTTGATTTCAGTAATAATCTTTAACGTGACGGGAAAAATCTATAATCATCCGCCAAACCGTAGGCCTGCTACTTACAACGCCAACACCACCACTAATCCTCCTTCTTCCGCCATACATTAAAAATGATAATCCGTAATGATAATACAGTAAAAGAGCATTTGAAATTAATTTCAAGCTAATTTCTCATTCATGATGAATCTTTGCCGATGAGAGTTCATAAAAAAAACATTATTAATTTGAAAAATAAAGAGTGTTATTTGTTTTGAAATTTTATTTCCAAAAACGACTTATGAGGTTTTTATCTTCCTAGTCATACAAAATGGCCCTAAAATCATGATGGATGGTCCCATGGTCAAGGATAGGGGATGCTAAACAAACCCTAATGTTATCATGCATGGATGAGGGCCTAAGGTCTAAAGACTTATCTTCACAAGATTAAGTTACATCCTAAGGGAGCGTGACAACAACCTAACAAAAAAAGAGACAAGCAAGGATAAACAACAAGCAAGCTCAAGGAGACACCAAACACATGTGTATTCAAGACACAATCAAACATGAGATCTAGCATACAAGGATAAACAATAAGCTCAAACAAAACAATGAGTGTGTGCTCAAGTCACAAACAAACTTAAAGTGATGCAAGGATAAACAACATGCACACTCCACTCCAAGTAGTAAGCACCAATATATACTAAAGACACAATACAAGAAGTAGACAATGATAAACTACTTGCATACTAAGTGATTAGGCAATAAAGAAACTCATAACATGAATGCATAAGATTTCCATAAGATGTAATGCAGACAGGGCATACTCAAGTAATCTATGCAAGTTAAACATGTCATCTATGTAAGTACAAAACTATACTCACCAAGGAGTTTTCGATTCATGGCAAACATTATAAGCGAACAAATACAAAAGCACAAGTGAATGACTCAAGGAAAAGCAAGTCTTGGCTATCTAAGACACTGTAGGTCGACCTACCATGTGCCCAAGCCAACCTGTAAAGCTTCAGTTACTCAGCATATGGTTTTGCATCAGTTAGGTCGACCTAGCTAATCATTAGGTTTACTCAAACTAAAGCAAAGAAAGAAGATTCACTTATGTTTCTGTTAGGTCGACTCACCCACGCTCCTAGGTCGACCTAAACTGAAGAAAAATCCCAAGAACGTGTTTCAACTGATCTTAGGTCGACCCAAACCCCCAACAGGTCGACCCAACTGGCAACAATTAAAACTTGGTTTAATCAGCTCCATTTAGGTCGACCTAATCAATGAAGTAGGTCAACCTATCTCCTCAAAAATTGCCAAAGTTGTATGTTTGCTCTGCATCAACATACCAGCTCCTATATATATCTTTTTCTATTAATTATTCATTTTCAACACCAACAACTGAAAGATACACAAAGGCTTCTCATCTTCGTTCTTCTTCTCAACTCCAACACAATTACGCACAATCATTCTTGCGTTGAGAGTGTGCGATCAAGATCGATAACGTCCATGGAACGGAATTGAAGATTTCTAGTGGGTGAAGATTTGTGGGGTTTTTGGTGAATAAAACCTGCGGATTTTGTCCTCCAAGATTTGTGACTTTTGGGGGTTTTTATCAAGAGACTTCATCAAAGATTCAGCTGAGTGTGAAGATTGAAGAACAAGGGTTCGAGCAATTCAAAACACTGCAGAAAGGGAATCAAAGTGAAGCTCTTGGAAGACACTTGATCTGGCTCAAGATAAAGGGGAAAAAGATTCAAAGGATCAGCATATTCGATTTATCGTTATCGCTTTGTTATCTTCTTTGTATAAACTGTTTTCAAACATAATGAAAGACATCCCAATTCCCGTTTGGAATTGGGGGCAGATGTAGTTGTGGTGAGGATGATCGATGAACTGCCTGAACAAATATCGTGTTCTTATCGCTTTTATCTTTTCATTTACGTTTCGCTTCTTTCTGGTTATAATTGCAAATTGATCAAAGGTTCAAGTTTTAAACTTGTGTGATAAGATTCTGCACAAACATCACAAGTCACAACACATTGAATCATAATCAATTTTGACATTATTACCAAGTGTTTGATATATTGCTTCAACCATTATCAAGTCATTGCGAACAAAGTTAATCAAGCAAGTAGTTAAACGATTAACATTAGCTTGACTGATTGATTCTCTAAGCGGTTTTTTCATCGTTAATTCTTAACTATTTTGTGGTTTAAACACATATCCGATTCTTTCAATAGTGGTTCGGAATAGACGCGAGTCGATTCCGAAACGCTTTCGCCTAAACTTGAAATAAATCCGAAAATATCTGAGGCATCTATTCACCCCCCTCTAGATCCTTAAGCCTAGCGTCTAACAAGTGGCATCAAGAGCTCTGGTTTATTCCGTGCTACGTGAAACACTTATTGGAAAGATGGCTTCCGGACCTAAAGGGGCTCACAATAGAGCTCCAATTTTCAACGGTGAAAACTATGGCTATTGGAAGGATTGTATGTGCGTTCATATCAATGCCATTGATAGGAACATTTGGACAGCAATTGTTAATGGTCCCTTTCAAATTACCATGACAAATGCAGTTGGTGTTGTTGTCCCTAAACCAGAAAATACTTGGGATGCTGAAGATGAAAAGAGATATGGATACGATTGGAAAGCGAGAAACATTCTAATATCAGCTCTAGGAGTTGATGAATACTATCGTGTTTCCCATTGTAGATCCACTAAAGCTATGTGGGACACATTGTAAGTTGCCCATGAGGGCACGGATGATGTCAAACTAGCTAGAATCAATACGTTAACTCAAGAGTTCGAACTCTTTCATATGGAAGATGGTGAATCCATCGAAAACATGCAAAAGAGATTGGTGCATCTTAAAAATCGTTTAAATTCTCTTGATAGACCTGTTTCCAATGCAATTGCTACTAACAAAATTTTAAGATGTTTAAACAGGGAATGGCAACCCAAGGTTACAGCCATAAAGGAAGCAAATGATCTAAATACCTTAGACATCACCACTCTCTTTGGTAAACTTGAAGAACATGAGCAACATCTTAAATGCCTTGACATGCATGAGAAAAGGGCAAAGAAAGATAAGAACATGGGGAAAGAGGTAGAGAAGAAGTCAATAGCTCTAAAGGCTTCAAGCTCCAAGACCTTAAAGCAAGAGCAAGAGGATAGTGATACTAGTGATGAGGAAGACTCGGATGATGAGGAAATGAGACTGTTTGTGTAAAGATACAACAAATACATAAGGAAAAATGGAGCAAAACACTCCAACAAAAGCTTGATCAAATATAAGAAGCAATTCAACAAGTACAAACAAGATGAGAATAACAAAGGAAAATCCAAAGGTCCTTGTTTCAATTGTGGTAAAGTTGGTCATTACAAACCGGATTGTCCATGCCTTAAGAAGGAGAAAGAAAAGAATCAAAGCAAAGGTCACAACTGTAACACCCTTCTAAACCCCACGGAAATTTAAATAAATATATCAGAGTAAAAACATAAACTCAAGGGTGCCACAATTATTTAAAATAAATAAACCAATCATGGTCAAGTCATGCTTCATTAGGAAACGATTTAGCAAAAACACAAGATCATAGCATGACCGACACGAAAATAGAGTAGTCTCATAAAACTCTATAACTATCGTCCCCAGTGTTACAAGATCATAGCATGACCGACACGACCCAAAACAACGGATAAACTCTATGAGTCATCCTCACCGAGCACTAATGTCGCTACTCCTCAAACTGAAAATTGTCAACAAGTAAGAGTGAGTCTCATTCTCAATTAATCAATGTTATGCATTCATAAGCAACAAAACATCATAATATATCATTGTCATACCCCAAAATTTGCCCTCCTCTTTTCATTTTCAATAACCCAAAGATCAAGGGCTTTCTCAAGTCACTCTGCATTATCATAAATTAGGGTTTGTTCTTCAGCAAAATAATTTGGATCTCCAAGGCCTCAAATGGATCTCAATGTGTCACATATGTACCAAAACACTTTCATATCTAAAAAATTGAGAGATATATGCTTGGTACAAGTTGGTCGATTTTTGGAGAAATAAATGAAACCCTAATTGTTGGATTTTGAACTTTGAGTTTTTGGGCCTATAAGATTGAACTTCTCACATGAATACAAGGTCATGGGAGGCCCATTTATCAATTCTTATTTATTTTATGGTTTATTTAATTTATCTTTAAATTTATTCATTTAAATTTAAAATAAATCAAATTAAATCATGATTAAATATTAAAAGATAATATATTTGATTTTTACAAATCATAATCAATTTCAAGATCAATCCAAGGGCATCCAAATGTGGAAAATATGCATAAAATAGCATGGGGTTTAAACTTAGAAAGATTTGATAAAAAAGATCTTTTTCAATTTTCATGTTAATGGATGATGGATTTTTTTTAAAGCTTCCAACCCTAATTTGACTCATATATATACTAAGAGGAGGCTGCAAGAGAAGGGGGGGCGAAAATTTTGCCAAGGAGGCTAGGGTTTCAAGTGCAAGAATATTCAAGAATATGTGAGCTTTGATATCGATTATCCCTAGCAATCTTAAGACTCAAAAACTCATTCTATTCTGTTCCTGATACATTATAGAGTAACCAAGGTAAGTGGTAGCCCTCAATTAGGTGTATAACTCGTGTGCCATACTTGTCACTTTTGATACATATTTTAAGATTTCGTATTCTGTATATTACTATGCTTTAACATGTTTAATTGGTGCATATGAGTTCTGAATGATAATGGGAAGAATTTCGAAGCCCTTTAGCAAAGTTCCAGTGGTCGGATCACAAGCTGCCATGGCTAGGGCATAAGAGACTATGCAATTCGTGTCGACACTTGCAGAGGGATTCGTGAGAAACCAAGTCCATATTTGAACTCAGGGGGAGAATTTAAGTCGATCTGGGCATTCCTGGAGTTTCGCTAACGTCATTTTGCTGAGTTTTAATTTGTTGCAGGATTGGAAGGTTTACCCGCAGCAAAATCCGTAGCAAAGCTCCCAAAAGAATCCGCAGGTAGGTCTGTTGAAGAAGATGAACAGTGCAATGGGATAGTGGATTACGCGTGGGACATCCTGTTTGGTTGGTCCACATTCATTGACTCTTCCTTTCCACACGTCGCGTGCTGGTTCGCCAGTCAAAGAAGAGACTTTCTCTTTCCCTCCGCGATTGGACGAGAATGGAGACGGAGGGCCCACGCTGGTTGCTTCGTTGACCGTGTGCATCATCAGGTTTACTTTATATATATTTATTTTCCAGGTATAGTATTGTGACTAACAAAGCTTGGCTGGCTTGGTTAAAGAAGTGGTGTGCAACACATAGGGCTGGGGTTCGAACCCTGGCCAAAACAGTTTATTTTTTTATTAACAATTCCCAGATCCCATGCATGCACCCCATAAAGGGCTTACAATACAACCTTGCCTATGCACCATCGGATCTCCTATAAGCCAAATCTAACGCCCAGGGAGAGCACCTCTATCATACACCCTCAAAGGCTGCCACACAGGATTACTGCCCAGGTTCTTTTAATTCTTTTATTTTTATAAATTTGTTTTATTGTGTATTTTCTATTTTAATTTTAGGATCTCTTTTATAAATTTAATTAAATTTAATAACATAATTGAATTAGGATTGAGGTTATAATTAATATTTTCCCAATTATCCCGATTATTCGACTACTTTGATTAAATTGTTTAATTAGCATTAATAATTATAAATCATAAAACCCTAGATAGGGCTATCAACATGTTAGGGTTTGCCCGATCCCATTGGCCCTTGGCCAAAAATATTAGGATTTAAATTATTATTCGTTTCGACTAAATTCATTGGTCGCGATGGTTAATAATCGATTAATTTAATTAATCAAATCCTATAAATATAATTCAAACAAACTTATTTTGCTAAATGGTTTTAACCAAATCTATTGGTTACGATGATTAGCATGTCCTCCTTAAAAATTCGTTATTCTTTTTAATCGAATCAATCGATTACGAGGGGTAACGATACAAATTAATCATAAAAATATCCTAACTCGTTATTAGTAATAATCAAATCAATTGATTAAAATTGGTAACGATACAACTTCAAATCTGTTAACTATGGCGATTGAATCTATTGATCGTTGCGGTTAATAGTGCTAAATCAAATCAGGGTTGTACGCCCAAATCCTAAAACACTTCCCAAACCTTTTCAAACTACTGGTACTAAACTATGGATTTTCATCCTTATCAGTTAGACAATTCAAAAACGCTTTTCAAAGCACAAACAACTTCAAACACTTTCAATTCTAATCCTAAGGCGTACAACCCTTTCCCCGAACTACGTTGACTCTGATTCTCCATAAGGAGATACGTAGGCACTTGGCAACAAGGCGAGTCCCCCTCTTCCAAACTCTAATCATGTTCAAATAATTAGCCTTTAACTCTATTTACTGTCTGTCATCTTTCTTTATGTTTTGCCATAACCCTTATCTTTGCGATGTTAACCTTTAGGAAAGGGTTGAGGGTGCCTAACACCTTCCCTCGACCTGAATATAGTATCTTACCCCGATCTCTATACTGCGTAGGGTTTCCTATTCGCCCTTCAGAATAGGTGGCGACTCTCTGAGTATAATTTTTAGGCAGGTTGCTACAGCTGGCGACTCTGCTGGGGATAACTTAATTGGTGAATACTATGCTCCTATAGGTTTTAGGTTTTGGCAGGGTTTAGGTTTGGCAACTTTTTTTTTTTTTAGGGTTTGGCTAACGTGCCTTTTTCAGGGTTTGTAATTATTTTTTATTTTTTATTTTTTTTTAAAATTTACTTATTTATTTATTTTTATCTAAAAATATTTAATTGTTTATAATATGTTTATATTTAATTGTTTATGTGAATATATTTATATTTTATTGCCTGTTATATTTTTATATATACTGTTGAATATTATGTCGTGTTAAAACCCTAAGTGTGGGAGTTAACTTTGAGATCAATAGGGGAGTATGAATCGCCTACGAGTCTCATTGATAACTCCACTCGGAGTGGGTTGAGTATTCGGAAATGTCCAAAACGAGGCTTGACTTTGTTGAGGACAGGACGGGATACTTGGCTGATCTCTCCGAGAACCTACCCCAAAAATTCGAACCTCATGGATAAAATGAGTTGTTCTAAAATCCTAAGAGACAAAAAGTCTCGGAGGTTACGAACGACCCCATGAGACCTTCTAGAACCCCCCTATAAAAAGGTTGGCTCCCAAGAGCCGCTACGTCGAACCTATGAACTTATGTGATTATGTGCTATATGTATATATATGTGTTGATCATTTTTTTATTTTTATTATTTCTTTTTCCATTCATCATACATCAGGGGCATTCTTGCATCATATTTTATTCAAAAAAAAAGAAAGAAAAAAGGATATCATACATATCATGCATGGCATACACATCATTTTCATGACATTAAGAGAAGATTTCTCTTCTATCTCCAGAACAAGGGACCATTGGGAAGGATAACCTAACATCCCGACCATCTTATCAAACAAGGTTTCAGCAAAAGAGATCAATGGATCAGCTGGAACAGAATCAAGCCGCTCTTCGTGAGGAGGTGGATCAACTGAAGGTTAGTATGGAAGAAGTTAAAGGAGGTATGACTCAGATGCTAGGATTCATGAAGGCCCTCCTGGATAAACAAGAAAAAGCAAAAGAGGTTCAGTCTGGGGATACCCTAGTTCAGGATGAGATCCCTAACGACGAAAACCCGCTGCTAGGATTTGTTTCAGGCTTTGGCCCAGCTAAGGATAAATCTCAGGCCCGATCTGTCAGGAGAGCTATTCAGTTCCAAGAGAAAGGAGAGACCTCCCAAGAAGGATTTGTCCCCACTCCACAAACGAAAGGGACAACCCGCATAGTTCGCATTCCTGCTAGCAATGTCCCTAGGGATGATGATTACCTGGATCTACAATACGGAGTGCAAGAGGTGGACAACACAGACCAAACACCTCAGACATAACAGTCTATCCCTAACTCTGGGGAAGACTCCAAGGACAGTGAACAAATCATGGTGGCTAGAAGAAGGATTTCTTAGATCATTAGTTTTGTTTTCATTCGCAATTTCTTTCCGTTTGTTTAAACATTAGTCTTATGACATATGCTATGTACTTTACAACAATCATTAATGCATTGCTTACGTTTGTCTTGATTCATTCCTAGTGTTCTCACTATATTTAAAACTGTGTTTTTACTCGGTTTTCTTCTTTGTGATATTCAACTCTCGATTAAAGTCGTACACCTTTTGAGGGAGAATGACGAAAACGATACCACAATTTCATACACTACGCTTTCGAACAGACCGTGTTGACGATGTACAGGCATTGTTTCAATTCCTAAATAATGGAGATATAAGGATGTTAATCCCTCGTCAACCCCTTTGAGCCTAAAGAAGTAAGAGTTTTCCTTCATATAAAATAAAACCTTTCATATATAACCTGGGGTAGGGTAGCTGCTCAGTTAACTTAATTATTCCAAGTTGTTCCTTTGAACATAATCACCGATGGTTCTCCATCATCATTAAGTCCGGCAGTCAATGTCCGCAAAGAAAAAGAAAGCAATGCAAGGGCCTGCTAAGTCAAAACCTATTAAGGAGACTTAGGCAAAATTGGGGCATCCCGCTGACTGTAGTTTTAAAACGAACAGTTCAGGCAAAAGTTAGGGATAACAAAGTCGAAAAGAGGTCATTACATACCCTCACAAAAGAAAATATTACAAAAAAGGAGGATGACTGCCTTTGCAGATAAACCTTTGGTTTTTGAACCATCATGAATGTCAACGTCATAATTCCCAAATTCTTTTGGAGACTAAATGCATAGTTAACCGAGCATAGGACTGGAGAACACCACGAAGATGGGGATTGGGTACAAATAAATTTTGAGCCTCTATCTTTTGTTTCTTTAAACCGTGAACCAGGCCACGTTACAACCCTTAAAAGTCCTAACTGAAGCATGGTTAGTTCGAAAGCATACCGTTACCAAAGGTATCCCGACTCCTTAAGGTCTACTATAACTCTTGAGTTGATATCACTTTCTTACAAAAAAAAACTTCGTTTTACTCAAAAAATGTTTTTAAACTTTCAAGACAGACATATGCATTCGCATCTTATGAATTTCATTACAAAGTACACTTGTCTATATAGATTTAAATGTTTAAACATCAGGGAGAACTTGCATGGGGCATGGCTAACGGCTAAAAATCCTATTGACTGATGAAGTAGCATTAAAAACTCGTCAAAAGAAGAAACATCCCTTACGCATGACTAGGATGGCTAATGTGTACACGGGACATAACTCGTCATTATCCCATTTACATGGGGCAATCTAATCAAGATCCATGGAATCTCTCAAGGACGCTGAATAGCCCATGGGGCAAGTCCATCACCTGGGGGCATGTTGCAAAGGTCACTCAGTATCAGATGGGGTCAATACCACTCTCACATCCTTTCCAGGAACCTGTATAGGATATTTCTCAATCTGTCCATATAGTCTTCTTTAAGACATGTTCAAATACTTCACCCTTTCTAAGAGCTTTTTCAGACAGTCTTTTAAAAGACCCACCTTCTTATCCTTTCTATTTTCTAACCCTTTCAAACAGTCTTCTCTAAGACATATTCATTTCCAAGAACCTTTTCTAGGTAGTCTTCTGTAAGACATCTCTTAACTTTTTCAGTTAGTCTTTTAAGACATATTCAAACTTCTCTTATGCTTTCAAGAACCTTGTCAAACTTTGTTTAAAGTACAGAGTCTTTTCTAAGACAGTTCACCATTCTTTCTAGAGTGATCTTCTTCAAGATGTTTTTCCTAAGTTTTGTTTAAAACCCCACACCCCTTTGAGCTTTGTTTAAAGCGCAATCTTATTTAAGACAATTTCCCACTTTCTTTCCAAGGACCTCTTCAGGTAATCTTATAAAAGACATCATCTCATTCTGAGTACTCAGCAAATCACTGTCCGTCGGGCGCAACCGAAACGCACGACTCACTCTGAAAAGCATTTGCTTCACATCCAACACTTACAATCAAAAATCCTATTGACTAGGGGCATTCTTTTTCAAGAATTCAAACACTGGGGCAATACATATTCAGGCAAGACATGGTGAAATTCGAGTTCTCTCTAAAGGTCCTTCCTTCAGGTTAAAGGGCACGTCTCCAAATTTCTGATATTCGGGAAGTCACACTAGGAGCATTGTTGCATAATTGATCTTCCCACGCCCGTACTATTTACATCCCGCAGTGTGGGATAGGCATACATGCATAATTCTCATTATTTTGAGAATCTCATTACATGACACATGCATCATGACATTGCATAAAACTAACACTGCCTTTTCAGGTCACTTCATAATCAAGAGGATGTTATCATCACATTACAGCGCCAATATGATCGTATCAACGATTCAATCTCAATATATACCAGTCAAATACCTCATTCCAAGTCTTTCTTCAAAGACAATCCAGAAACAACCAAAGATTTTCTTGCCTCTCCAGGTAGTCTTGTCCAAGACAATTATCCTAACCTTCCCAAGCAGTCTTATTTAAGACATATCCTAACCTTTCTAGGTAGTTTTGTTTAAAACGTCTCATGTCCTCTATAGGAACCCTTTCTAGGTAGTTTTGTTTAAAACATCTTATGTCCTTTATAGGAACCTTTCTAGGTAGTTTTGTTTAAAACGCCTTATGTCCTTTATAGGAACCTTTCTAGGTAGTTTTGTTTAAAACGCCTTATGTCCTTTATAGGAACCTTTCTAGGTAGTTTTGTTTAAAACGCCTTATGTCCTTTATAGGAACCTTTCTAGGTAGTTTTGTTTAAAACGTCTCATGTCCTTTATAGGAACCTTTCTAGGTAGTTTTGTTTAAAACGTTTCATGTCCTTTATAGGAACCTTTCTAGGTAGTTTTGTTTAAAACGTCTTATGTCCCTTTATAGGAATCTTTCTAGATAGTTTTGTTTAAAACATGCCATATCCTTTATAGGAACCTTTCTAAGTAGTTTTGTTTAAAACGTATTGTGCCCTTTATAGGAACCTTTATAGGTAGTTTTGTTTAAAACATATCGTTCCCTTTATAGGAATCTTTCTAGATTAGTTTTGTTTAAAACATATCGTTCCCTTTATAGGTAGTTTTGTTTAAAACATATCGTTCCCTTTATAGGAATCTTTCTAGATTAGTTTTGTTTAAAACATATCGTTCCCTTTATAGGAATCTTTCTAGATTAGTTTTGTTTAAAACATATCGTTCCCTTTATAGGAATCTTTCTAGATAGTTTTGTTTAAAAACATATCGTTCCCTTTATAGGAATCTTTCTAGATAGTTTTGTTTAAAACGTATCGTTCCCTTTATAGGAACCTCTCTAGGTAAGTCTTGTTTAAGATATTCCGTATCCTATCTAAGAGCCTTTCCAGGTGAGTCCTGTTTAAGACATACCATAACCTGTCTAGGTAGTCCTGTTCAAGATGTTCCATATCTTTTTAGGAGCCTTTCTAGGTGAGTTTTATTTAAGACATATCATGCCTTTCTAGGTAGCCTTCTTAAATGCTTATCCATTCTTTTCTAAGACACGCTTAGTTCTTTTAAAGAACTCCTCAGTTAGTCTTCTCCAAGACATTCTTCCTAAGCATTGTTCAAAGCCTAAGCTTCTTCGCATCAACCTTCGATATACCCTATTTAGGAACCTCTTCAGGTAGTCTTATGTAAGACATTATTTCCTCTCTCCTCAAAATACAATCAAATGATCCAGGTCTGAAAAGCATACGCTTTAGACAAGTACCCTTCCAGGCAAATAGATGGCATCTATAAGCCCATCTCCCACATAACTCTTTCCATATGCAAGCAAATTTCAGGGCATTTCAGTGTCCAATCATCTTCTACCTCTTCAGGTTCAAGAAGATTGAACAGGGGCAGCTGTCATACCCCAAAATTTGCCCTCCTCTTTTCATTTTCAATAACCCAAAGATCAAGGGCTTTCTCAAGTCACTCTGCATTATCATAAATTAGGGTTTGTTCTTCAGCAAAATAATTTGGATCTCCAAGGCCTCAAATGGATCTCAATGTGTCACATATGTACCAAAACACTTTCATATCTAAAAAATTGAGAGATATATGTTTGGTACAAGTTGGTCGATTTTTGGAGAAATAAATGAAACCCTAATTGTTGGATTTTGAACTTTGAGTTTTTGGGCCTATAAGATTGAACTTCTCACATGAATACAAGGTCATGGGAGGCCCATTTATCAATTCTTATTTATTTTATGGTTTATTTAATTTATCTTTAAATTTATTCATTTAAATTTAAAATAAATCAAATTAAATCATGATTAAATATTAAAAGATAATATATTTGATTTTTACAAATCATAATCAATTTCAAGATCAATCCAAGGGCATCCAAATGTGGAAAATATGCATAAAATAGCATGGGGTTTAAACTTTGAAAGATTTGATAAAAAAGATCTTTTTCAATTTTCATGTTAATGGATGATGGATTTTTTTTAAAGCTTCCAACCCTAATTTGACTCATATATATACTAAGAGGAGGCTGCAAGAGAAGGGGGGGCGAAAATTTTGCCAAGGAGGCTAGGGTTTCAAGTGCAAGAATATTCAAGAATATGTGAGCTTTGATATCGATTATCCCTAGCAATCTTAAGACTCAAAAACTCATTCTATTCTGTTCCTGATACATTATAGAGTAACCCAGGTAAGTGGTAGCCCTCAATTAGGTGTATAACTCGTGTGCCATACTTGTCACTTTTGATACATATTTTAAGATTTCGTATTCTGTATATTACTATGCTTTAACATGTTTAATTGGTGCATATGAGTTCTGAATGATAATGGGAAGAATTTCGAAGCCCTTTAGCAAAGTTCCAGTGGTCGGATCACAAGCTGCCATGGCTAGGGCATAAGAGACTATGCAATTCGTGTCGACACTTGCAGAGGGATTCGTGAGAAACCAAGTCCATATTTGAACTCAGGGGGAGAATTTAAGTCGATCTGGGCATTCCTGGAGTTTCGCTAACGTCATTTTGCTGAGTTTTAATTTGTTGCAGGATTGGAAGGTTTACCCGCAGCAAAATCCGTAGCAAAGCTCCCAAAAGAATCCGCAGGTAGGTCTGTTGAAGAAGATGAACAGTGCAATGGGATAGTGGATTACGCGTGGGACATCCTGTTTGGTTGGTCCACATTCATTGACTCTTCCTTTCCACACGTCGCGTGCTGGTTCGCCAGTCAAAGAAGAGACTTTCTCTTTCCCTCCGCGATTGGACGAGAATGGAGACGGAGGGCCCACGCTGGTTGCTTCGTTGACCGTGTGCATCATCAGGTTTACTTTATATATATTTATTTTCCAGGTATAGTATTGTGACTAACAAAGCTTGGCTGGCTTGGTTAAAGAAGTGGTGTGCAACACATAGGGCTGGGGTTCGAACCCTGGCCAAAACAGTTTATTTTTTTATTAACAATTCCCAGATCCCATGCATGCACCCCATAAAGGGCTTACAATACAACCTTGCCTATGCACCATCGGATCTCCTATAAGCCAAATCTAACGCCCAGGGAGAGCACCTCTATCATACACCCTCAAAGGCTGCCACACAGGATTACTGCCCAGGTTCTTTTAATTCTTTTATTTTTATAAATTTGTTTTATTGTGTATTTTCTATTTTAATTTTAGGATCTCTTTTATAAATTTAATTAAATTTAATAACATAATTGAATTAGGATTGAGGTTATAATTAATATTTTCCCAATTATCCCGATTATTCGACTACTTTGATTAAATTGTTTAATTAGCATTAATAATTATAAATCATAAAACCCTAGATAGGGCTATCAACATGTTAGGGTTTGCCCGATCCCATTGGCCCTTGGCCAAAAATATTAGGATTTAAATTATTATTCGTTTCGACTAAATTCATTGGTCGCGATGGTTAATAATCGATTAATTTAATTAATCAAATCCTATAAATATAATTCAAACAAACTTATTTTGCTAAATGGTTTTAACCAAATCTATTGGTTACGATGATTAGCATGTCCTCCTTAAAAATTCGTTATTCTTTTTAATCGAATCAATCGATTACGAGGGGTAACGATACAAATTAATCATAAAAATATCCTAACTCGTTATTAGTAATAATCAAATCAATTGATTAAAATTGGTAACGATACAACTTCAAATCTGTTAACTATGGCGATTGAATCTATTGATCGTTGCGGTTAATAGTGCTAAATCAAATCAGGGTTGTACGCCCAAATCCTAAAACACTTCCCAAACCTTTTCAAACTACTGGTACTAAACTATGGATTTTCATCCTTATCAGTTAGACAATTCAAAAACGCTTTTCAAAGCACAAACAACTTCAAACACTTTCAATTCTAATCCTAAGGCGTACAACCCTTTCCCCGAACTACGTTGACTCTGATTCTCCATAAGGAGATACGTAGGCACTTGGCAACAAGGCGAGTCCCCCTCTTCCAAACTCTAATCATGTTCAAATAATTAGCCTTTAACTCTATTTACTGTCTGTCATCTTTCTTTATGTTTTGCCATAACCCTTATCTTTGCGATGTTAACCTTTAGGAAAGGGTTGAGGGTGCCTAACACCTTCCCTCGACCTGAATATAGTATCTTACCCCGATCTCTATACTGCGTAGGGTTTCCTATTCGCCCTTCAGAATAGGTGGCGACTCTCTGAGTATAATTTTTAGGCAGGTTGCTACAATCATTCACCAAATTTGTCATATATTTAGATTCACATCTATCATTCATCAATTCACACAACATAAGATTACAACACAAAACACAGAAATCCATATAATCATGTTATGAAAAAATACATATGACACAACTGACACTATGCATGTGGTACCAATAAACCGTGGAATCAATCTACCTAACCGATCTACGCCTCATCGAGATACGGCCCACCGACACAATTTCCGCACAATGGGAAATATGTCCACCAACGATCCAAACATCACCGGGATCCAACATCAAATGCATATGAATGAATGAAACACACATAACATACTTAAAAACATCACCGAATTACGATGAACAGTTCATCTCAACACCACATCACCGAATAAGTTTGTACATGTTTTCAACATCATTCAAATAGTCGTGCATTCATCACAATCATAATAATAATCACAACCAATTCATCATCACCTCAAATACATTGTCATACCTATCTCATATGCACACAATGTTCAATTCTCATCAAGTAATTAAATCGAGTTTTAAAGAAATAAAGTCGGCTACTGCCCATATTCATCATTCATCATATAAAACATTTAATTACTTGCACAATGCCCAAAACGACACTAAGAAATGATAAACGGATCAAAAGATACGTTATTTTAAAGTTTAGAAAAATTCTCGTTCAACAAGGTTCGCTCAGCGACGCAAGGCAGAAGTGAATTCCTTCAGACCTCCGCTCAGTGGACCTCTAGCGACGTCCAACAGAAGCAAACTACGTTGGGACCTCCGCTCAGCGGACCTGCGATTTCAGCAAATCCCAAGTCTGCGACAGACCCTGCGATTTCACACCCTCTTCACCCAAAAACGATTCCAGACATCACATACAGGCATACAAACATCGAATTTCTCATCACACGTCATTATACATCAAAACAACACATCAATAACCCACAATCTATACAAATTCATCAATTATCCCAAATCATAACATACATAACAATATCAAATCCCAATATACCCAATCGAATCGAATCATACGTTAATCCATCCTATTACCCATAATCACATAATAGAAATTAACCGGAAGAGTCCCCCCTTACCTTAGCCAAAAATCTGGACTTTTCTCCTTCATCTTCATCAAATCCGTAAGCCTCTTTTCATCACTTTCATCAAGAATCTCCAATCTTCAAACCCGCATATCTCCCTCACCGAGAACTTCCCTGACACGAATTAATATATCAAATCGAAGGAAATTTCGTGTAGAATCCTAATCTTCAAGAATCACCTGATTTGGAGCTACAAGCAGAGAGTTATGACCCATTTTGTGAGGGCTGCACCATGAATACGAAAATCTCTTTTCTCCATGAATTCTCCTTCTCTCCCTCTTAGGTTTTCCTTCTCTATTTCCCAATTTTCTCCTATTTACTTGTTTTATTAAAACATGGCATAATTTAGTAATGGGCTCAACACTTAACACCCCCTCATTACTAAATACTCCACTTGGCCCAAAGACCAATACTCAATAATTCTTACAGTTAGTTCAACGAAAATACCAATTAATTCCAAATAATAATTTAATTTCCGATTAAATTAAAATTAGAAAATATGGGGTGTTACAACAACAAGCCTAGAAGAGCCTACATAGCATGGGAAAGTGATTCATCTAGTGAAGAAGAATCGGCAAACTTATGTCTTATGGCTCATCAACACAAGAAAAAGAAACGTGTAAGTCATCTTAAACCCGAACTTGTAGATAAGGTATCTCACTCTCAATTAAAATTAGCTTTTGAAGAACTACATAGAGATGCAATTGAAGCTTTCAAACCTTTGGCCTCAAATAAGAATTTTTTTCATATCTTGAATCAAAAGTTGAGAAAACCGAAAAGGATATGGAAGCTTTAAAACAATCTATGCTAGATATTCAAAAAGATAAAATTGAGAAAGAGCCTACATCATGGTTTGGTTGTGAGACATGTCATATTTGGCAAAAAGAAGTAAGAGATCTAAAAGCTAAATTAGATAAGGCTCTACAACCAAAAGTGACGTTTGCGGTTGATCCAAACAAATTCAAGAGATCTTATACTCCTCCATATAGTAAATACGCCTTCGTACCTAAAGCTTCAACCAGCAAAACGGTATATTCTCATCATATTACGTGTCGCTATTGTTGCAAAAAGGGACATACCATTGAAAAATGCAAATTTAGGAGAATTTTAGTTCCTAAAGGTGTCTTTCAATGGTTGCCTAAGTGCAACACCTTATTTGCTCACTATCGAGGACCCAATGAAGATTGGGGACCTTCAATTCTAAATTAATTTTGCAAGAAAAGTGTCTTGACATTGCCGAAAGGTTGTGGTTCCTTGATAGCGGATGTTCAAGACGCATGACGGGAGACATATCACTTTTTGTTGAGTTCCATGCAAAGAAAAAGGGGTATGTCACCTATGGAGACAACAATCGGGGAGCTATACATGGTAAAGGAAGTGTAGGTAACCCGTCTACCACAACTATAAATGATGTGTTACTAGTAGAATGTCTTAAACATAATCTCTTAAGTATAAGTCAATTGTGCGACAAAGATTTCAAAGTAACTTTTACAAATTCTGGTTGCACAATAGAACATACTAAGAAAAGACACATTATGTTTAATGGCATAAGAGTAAACAATATCTATATGCTGAATTTGGAGGAAGTATCTAAGTCAAGTGCCAAGTGTCTCATTGCTCTAGGCGAAGACTTATGGCTTTGGCATAGACGCCTTGCCCACATAAATTTTGACTTACTTAACAAGGTTGTCACAAAAGACTTAGTAATCGGTTTACCAAAAATAAATTTTTCAAAGGATCATCTATGAGATGCATGTTAAAAGGGGAAGCAAACAAAAACTTCTTTTAAATCAAAAAACGTGGTTTCAACATCACGTCCTCTTGAGCTTCTTCACATGGATCTCTTTGGCCCTTCAAGGACAAAAAGCATAGATGGAAACATCTATGGTTTTGTCATTGTTGATTATTACTCTAGATTTTGTTGGACAATCTTCCTACCTAGTAAGGATCAAACTTTTCCAGCTTTTACTCAATTTGCAAGGTTATGTCAAAACAAAATGAACACTAAAATAGTTGCAATCCGTAGCGATCACGGTGAAGAATTTGAAAACTATCTTTTTGAAAAATACTGTGATAAACATGGAATTGAACATAACTTTTCTGCTCCTAGAACACCACAACAAAACGGAGTAGTTGAACGTAAGAATCGTGTTCTAGAGGAGGTGGCAAGAACAATGCTCAATGAGGGAAGTCTACCCAAATATTTCTGGGCTGATGCTATTAGCACCGCATGTTATGTTTTGAATAGGATACTAATACGTCCTATACTAAACAAAACATCATATGAATTATTAAAGGGTAGAAAACCAAATGTGTCACATCTCCACGTATTCGGTTGCAAATGTTTTGTGTTAAACAACGGTAAGGATAACCTTGGGAAATTCGATGCTAAAGCTGACGAAGGCATATTTCTTGGTTACTCCCAATCTAGTAAAGCATATAGGATTTACAAGAAAAGATTACTTATAGTTGAAGAGTCAGTTCATGTGTCCTTTGATGAATCTTACTCAAAATATGTCGAGAAAGGTATATCTTTTGACAGTGCAGGTCCATTTACTGAAGACATTGTCAAAGAAAAGGAAGACGAGAGTGAAATTGTTGCAAAGGAAGATGCTAAGGAAGAGAAAGATGAATATCATGATAAGGTTGGAAAAGAAAGCATCTCAAACAACTAAGAACTTCCTAAGGCCTGGACAAACGTAAAAGATCATCCAATCGACAACATAATAGGTGACATCTCAAAGGGCGTTACAACACGCTCCAAGATAAGTAAGTTTTGTCATCATTTTGCTTTTGTTTCACAAGTTGAGCCGAAAAACACTAAGGACGCATTACTTGATGAGCATTGGCTAATGGCCATGCAAGAAGAATTAAACCAACTTAAACGGAATGATGTTTGGGACCTTGTCCCTCATCCGGGAGAACATCAAGTGATCGGTACTAGATGGGTTTTTCGTAACAAACTTGATGAAAACGGAGTTATTAATAGAAATAAAGCTAGATTAGTATCTCAAGGCTACAATCAAGAGGAAGGCATTGATTATGAAGATACGTACACTCCCGTAGCACGTCTCGAGGCAATTCGTCTCTTACTTGCTTATGCTTGCTCAAAAGATTTTAAGCTTTTTCAAATGGATGTTAAAAGTGCCTTTCTAAATGGCTATATTAATAAAGAAGTCTATGTAGCTCAACCACTTGGTTTTGAAAATTACAAGTATCCAACACATGTTTGTAAGTTGAAACGTGCTTTATATGGTCTTAAACAAGCCCCTAGGGCTTGATATGAACGTTTAAGAAAATTTCTACTTAGTCAAGGATACTTTAGGGGTAAAGTTGACACTACTCTCTTCATTAAAGAAAAGATAAAGATATACTTTTGGTTCAAGTTTATGTAGATGATATAATATTTGGGTCAACTAATGCAAAACTTGTCAAAGAATTTTCTAAGCTTATGCAGAGTGAATTTGAGATGAGCCTCATGGGAGAATTGAACTTCTTCCTTGGACTACAAATCAAGCAACTTAGTCTTGTAACCTTCGTTAGTCAAACCAAGTATTGCATGGAATTGCTTAAGAGATTTGGAATGAGTGAGGCAAAGGAGATTGACACAACTATGGCAACCAATAGTAACCTTGACAAGGATGAAAAAGGTAAAGAAGTTAATGTGAAATTGTACCGAGGTATGATAGGCTCACTATTGTATCTCACAACTTCAAGACCGGACATTATGTTTAGTGTATGTATGTGCGCGAGATACCAATCATGCCCAAAGGAATCACACCTAAAAGCTGTAAATAGAATTCTACGATATCTCCGTGGAACTACTACATATGGTCTATGGTATCCTAAGGGAAATGAATGCTATTTGGTGGGATACTCCGACTCCAACTTTGCTGGATGCAAATATGACAGAAAGAGCACCAGTGGGACATGTCATCTATTCTCAAATTCATTGATAAGTTGGCACAGCAAGAAACAAGTATCAGTTGCATTATCTACAGCTGAGGCAGAATATGTAGTTGTCGGAAGCTGCTGTGCTCAGATATTGTGGCTCAAGCAGCAGCTCATTGACTTTGGTATTAAGCTTGATCGAATACCTATCATGTGCGACAACACAAGTGCCATAAACTTAAGCAAAAATCCTGTTCTACACTCACGAACCAAGCATATCGAAATAAGGCATCACTTCCTAAGAGATCATGTAGATAAAGGGGAAGTCATATTTGAACATGTAGAGAGCAAGAAACAACTAGCTGATATCTTTACCAAACCACTTGCAACCGAGCCGTTCTTCAACATTCGAAGAGAATTAGGGATATTACATATCTCTAATTTGAGCTAAACATGCTCCTTTCTGTTTATTTAATTATTTTTAACTCTATACTTTGATTATGCTCAAGCTAACATTTCTCCTAGTATGAAGGTAGTACGAAATCAATCAAGAATCGTGCTACATTGACGAGAGGAATGTACCTCACGTTACATCATGATGACAAGATATCTGCAAGTTGAGAAAATGGTAACATGTTTGTTGTTCACTTCCAAAAATATTATTGATGCTATAATATGCTATCAATTAACATGTTTATAGTGACTCCATATATGCCTATCCACATATCTCATTTACATGTATATGTTGCTCATCATTACTCATGATATATCATGTTTGGGCATACTAATAGTAGAATAAGCATATATCTAACATCCATAAGTCTCTCCATTGCATTTCAAGCATTTGAAGCATTTTTTGTCGACCTCCTATGCTTTTGAGTCGACCTACTGAAGTTTTTTTTTAAATAACAAAAACATGTTCAGTTACGTCGACCTGGACCTATTTTGAATCATTTTTAGGGTACTTCTGTTAGCTCGACGCAGCCTTAGTTTAGGTCGACCTACTGAGTCATAAATGTCAAAAATTGGGTTTTTAGGTCAACGCGGCCCATCATTCTACATACTTATGCATACAATTTCATACTTGCTCCATCTCAAACACGCTCTCTACGGCTAACCATAATCCTCCAAGATCAAATTCCTCCAAAACTCATCTCTTTCATGCAATTCGTCTTCAACAATGGCTCCAAAGTCCATAAAAGGAAAGGAAATTGCATCCGGCTCTTCATCTAATCCAGTAAGTGCTCTTGCTCTCGTTCATCCCGATTGTAAAGACAACTTTGAAAATTGGCAGATGAAACGGAAAATTATCAAGCAATATGTTTATAACCCTAAGGTAGCCGATCGTATGCATATACCCGAAGTTACTAATCTGATTAAGCATCAAAATATTCACCCACTGTTGGAATGTGACACTCCATATTGTGAGAATACTGTTAGGGCTTTCTATGCTGGGTTACAAAAAGGGTAAGGTGGTTACTTCATGTTTAAGATGGGGTCTCGATCGCCCCTTATTGACAAAAAGGATTGGGCCAGCATCTTTGGCCTTACACTTGTGGGAGATGAACTTTGTATAGAAGACGGTGAGGTTCCGGCTAACTATGATCACGTGGCCTACATGAGATCAATCCTCAAAGACCCTTCCGTTATTGACAAACCAAATGAAAAAATTACAGCAGGGCACTTAAAGAGGGATCCTAGGCTCTTAAATTGGATCATCTCTAGAATCATTAGACCACGAGCAGGAGGATACTCTAGAATTGAACGAAATGAAATTCTGTCAATGTATCTGCTTCAAAACAGAACGCGTGTGAACTGGCCAAATTTTCTCGCCACCAAGTTCTATGAGGTAAAGCAGAAAACTACTGCTCTATGTTATGGATCAATCATTCAGAAAATTGTGAACCATTTTGGTATGAAACTTGATGGACTGTCTTACATTAGGATCAAACATCTTCAAGACTTCTCCCAGACAACCTTGACCCTCATGGGCTATCACTGGGATCCGAATAGGCAAGCTTACTATCTCATCCAAAAGGGAACCGGAAAAGTTATCTACAATTATGATGATCCTGCAGAATTTGGGCACCTTGGAGGTCATGAAGAGGAAGGACATGATCTTGACATGCCAAATGATGATGATCACACCATGGAAGATGTTTCTCATGATGGGGATTCAAATTGGAAATATGTTCCTCCTTAAGAGGTGGAAATACCTTGGGGATACACAGCCCCACCACATCCGGATCAATCCAACATCATTTCTATGCTAGAGAACATGCAACTTCTTCAACAACAAAATTTTGAAGCACAACATCTCCAATTTCAGAATATGCAACAGCTTCAAGAAGATCGCTATAATAAACAACAACTTCAGTATGCAAATCTTCATCGTTTGACTCAAGAGCACAAAACCGATTTGGAGACCTTTGCCTCAAACATGACTGAACGACAGAACCGTTTTGAAGAAACAACAACTAATCGGCATGCTAAACTGAGTCAAAGCTTCAACATTCTCAACAGATCCGTCCTTGACCTGCTGGAACAAGTTGAAGAGGATCGACCTCAAGGGTTCCAAAGAGGAAGAGGAAGACGCGACAGACGTTAGCGAGCATTGCATCTCATTAGCTCATCTTATTGCATTGCATTTCATTTCTATTATGTTATGGCTTACTTTTATTACTTGAACTTAAGCTTGGTTTGTACTTTTAAATATGTTTGGATATTATGTTCTACTTCTCTACTATTATGTTATGCAAGATATCGTTTTGTTAAGATTATTATGTTATTCTCTTCTCCATTCTCCTGTTGTCTATCTTTTGATGTTGTCAAAGGGGGAGATGAGTTGAGAGTACGGGGGAGCTTAGTACGGGGGAGCTCACGCATACAAGTCCGGGGGAGCTTTCGTCATTTAATCAAATGTTTGCCATCATCAAAAAGGGGGAGTATGTAAGTACAAGACTATACTCACCAAGGATTTTCGATTCATGGCAAACATCATAAGTGAACAAATACAAAAGCAGAAGTGAATGACTCAAGGAAAAGCAAGTTTTGGCTATCTAAAACATTGTAGGTCGACCTACCATGTGCTCAGGCCAACTTGTAAAGCTTCAGTTACTCAGCATATGGTTTTGCATCAGTTAGGTCGACCCAGCTAATCATTAGGTCGACTCAAACTAAAGCAAACAAAGAAGATTCACTTATGTTTCTGTTAGGTCGACTCACCCACGCTCCTAGGTCGACCTAAACTGAAGAAAAATCTCAAGAACGTGTTTCAACTGATCTTAGGTCGACCCAAACCCCCAATAGGTCGACCCAACTGGAAACAATTAAAACTTGGTTTAATCAGCTCCATTTAGGTCGACCTAATCAATGAAGTAGGTCAACCTATCTCCTCAAAAATTGCCAAAATTGTATGTTTGCTCTGCATCAACATACCAGCTCCTATATATATCTTTTTCTGTTAATTATTAATTTTCAACACCAACAACTGAAAGATACACAAAGGCTTCTCATCTTCGTTCTTCTTCTCAACTCCAACACAATTACACACAATCATTCTTGCGTTGAGAGTTTGCGATCAAGATCGATAACGTCCATGGAACGGAATTGAAGATTCCTAGTTGGTGAAGATTTGTGGGGTTTTTGGTGAATAAAATTTGCGGATTTTGTCTTCCAAGATTGGTGAATTTTGGGGGTTTTTATCAAGAGACTTCATCAAAGATTCAGCTGAGTGTGAAGATTGAAGAACAAGGGTTCGAGCAATTCAAAACACTGCATAATGGGAATCAAAGTGAAGCTCTTAGAAGACACTTGATCTGGCTCAAGATAAAGGGGAAGAAGATTCAAAGGATCAGCATATTTGATTTATCGTTATTGCTTTGTTATCTTCTTTGTATAAACTGTTTTCAAACATAATGAAAGACATCGACGAACTGCCTGAACAAATATCGTGTTCTTATCGCTTTTATCTTTTCATTTATGTTTCGCTTATTTCTGGTTATAATTGCAAATTGATCAAAGGTTCAAGTGTTAAACTTGTGTGATAAGATTCTGCACAAACATCACAAGTCATCACACATTGAATCATAATCAATTTGGACATTATTACCAAGTGTTTGATATATTGCTTCATCCATTATCAAGTCATTGCAAACAAAGTTAATCAAGCAACTAGTTAAACGATTTACATTAGCTTAACTGATTGATTCTCTAAGCGGTCTTTTCATCGTTAATTCTTAACTATTTTGTGGTTTAAACACATATCCGATTCTTTCAATAGTGGTTCGGAATAGACGCGAGTCGATCCCGAAACGCTTTCGCCTAAACTTGAAATAAATCCGAAAAATTATGAGGCATCTATTCACCCCCTCTCTAGATCCTTAAGCCTAGCGTCTAACAATCTACTAAGGAAATTATCCATCAAAGAAACAAGAAAATAGGTTATATACTTGACTAGGCAGTAGAAAATCATCTATTAAAATCCATATGAATCACCAACCTTAAAGGCTTCATCAACAACACAAGATAGAAACAATACTAGTTAAAGTAGCCACCCAATTGTCAACATCCTCCACTAAAGGAATCATGTGTTGAATTTAAAGAAGGAGAGAGGAAGTACTAGAACCAACACATAAGACAAGATAACAAAAGTCAAATAACAAACCAAACATGGTTCATTAATCTTTAAAAGATCTCAACTCACAACAAGTTTAAAACAAAATGAAGTAAACAAAACATGTGGCTCATAACTTACATCACAATAAAGAATTAGCAACTAGGTGATAATTTAAGATGAAGTGAACAAATCAATATGATCAAGATGACATAAATTCAATGGCTAAGACATAACAAAAAATACTTCATCTAAGACACATGATTGTTAAGAAGAAGAGTTCAAAGTAATTCTCAAATCAAAGTCTAGAATAGATTAAGTGATCCACTAAAGGGAAAGGATGAGTAAGAAGATATTAGAGTCACATAAACCATAAAAAGTTGAAATTATGGCTCTAATACATGACACTAAGGTCAAGGGAAAGAAACATTCACAAGGTTGTCAAATGAATCGCACAAGATCATGTTGAAACTAAAGTTCCGTCAAGTTGGTGAATTCAAACATATATGTCATCCACTAAGGAAATCATGCATCAAAACAAAACAAAGCAAGGAGTGACCTCTAAATAATAAAAACAAACAAGAAGAGGAAGTAGCTAAGACATGCCTAAAAGTATCCATCATGGAACGTCTTTCACCGAAGGAAATAGTCCTCTAAGATACAAGACTAGCTAGTGTAAACACTAAAAAAAAATTTAAAAGAAGAAGACTTGCATTATAAGCAAGGAGGCATAGGTACATGAAAGTGATGCATGGTTCATATACATATTAAAGCATACCTCAAGTACCAAACTTAACTTGGATCCTAAGCTTTAGGAGCTTCACCTATCAAAGAAGAATAAAACAAGGTGGGAGAAAGCAAACTATACCTCTTAACTAATCACCCTGTTGAATTGATAATTAAGTATCAATCAAAGATCAAAGGATCAAGGCACAAGAAGCCTTGTGACTTTAGAAGTCATAAGAAAAGTGATGGACCATATGCCTTAAAGGCTCACCATAACAAAACAATCAAGCTAATGAAAAACAAAGATGAACCATACTCAAAGTGAAGGACCTTTACATTGTATCAGTATTACATATTATAATCTTCTGGTTGCCCTTAACAGTGGCAAAGCAATTTTGATCAGCACCAAGTTTGTGACTTCAGAACTCCTCCCAAGTCTCATGTCAGAAAAATATATAACTCAATATTTATTTTTCATCAAATCCAAACAAAAATTGACAAAGTAAATAAAAAAATTAAAATCAAACACAAACCATGAATACATACGATTAACATTGAGAGGAGACTTGGGGATTGAGATGTCTATTGTTAGTTGATTTGAAAGTAACAATACTTTCGTATCATTAACAGTTTCGTATCACATGTTGTATAATTTAGAAAAACAAATAGAGGAGACTTATTGATTTCTATTCTTGTTTTGCTTCTATTTTTTCCCTTAATAAAATGGAAACATTAGAATCTTGTTATTGCAGAAAACTTGGCATACAGTGAGAGTAAGGTAAAGTTGAATGAATAGGATATGTAACTTAATGTGAAAGACCCCTACTTCGTAATCCAAACTTGTATACCATAATACAACATAGAGGAAGATGAAGTAATGTTGTAAGCACAAACGTAAAGATCATTGTAAATAAAATAATATTTTCTAGATGGTTTATATATTTCAAGATTTTTGCCAAGAAAAATAAGAATCATCGTTTAGTTCTTTATTACTTGCTTGCAATCCTTGTGTTTGTTCTTATGTCTCACTCATTTTATGCTTAGTCTTCTCCTCTGACTAGAGAGAGAAAGAGTCCAATTCACTCAAACTATAGTTTATATTAAAATTCACTTTTTATGCATTTTCATCTCCTATATCTTTCACATCTATTTCTAACATGTGCATTATCCTATAGTGTATTACTTAAAAAAAAATTAAAATCAAAGCTAAATCGAACCCTACATTCATGTAACCAGTGAATCATAAATTCTCAAATATAACCTTTAATTTAGTTCACATTGAAATTAAACCCTTTTACTATGCTGTAATGCTTAAATTAAAATTTAGTGAAGAAAAGATCAAATTCATATGAGTATTTTGCAAACAAAATTTTAAGGATTGAGATACACCCTAAATATAATAGAGAATGAATAAAGAAGGATACTAACCTTTATAATAAATACAACCATTGAGTAGAGGTCCGCCGTTGTGAGGAGAAGATGAAGATGGAAAACCGAAGACGGTGAGCAGAAGGTATGGTCTTGAAGTGTTAGAAGCAGAGCGCTATAAGGTTTTCACTTTTTAGGATAACTGGAACTGAAAGGTTTTCAACATTCTATTTCTTTTTTAATTCCCTACATAATCTATATATTATATATTATGTTTATAATTATATTATATACTATGTTTATAATTATATTATATATAAATAATATAAGTTAAAAAATAAATAACAAAATATCATTATTTAAAATAATTCGTGCTATTTTGTTTCAAAAACAATACCTAGACCCAAAATATTAAATGACGGGGTTACAAACCCCTGTAAAATAATCTAATCTTTTTCCATAAAATAGAGTGGTTGCTTTTTATTCTAAACTAGTAATGGACCCGTGCGTTCGCACGGGTCACGCAAAGTCGATATAAACAATAAATAAATCTATAACGATGGTTAATAAATATATATAAAAGATACACAAATTAAAAATAAATAACATTTGAAATTATAATTGTCAAATAAATATTAATTTAATCTAGTTAAAAATATATACTATAGTAGAAAAAAATAAATAAAATAATTAAGTAGTCATCTACCCGTGTGTTCGCACAAATCATACAATATAGTTATAATCTATCATGAGTAGTCATCTACCCGTGCGTTCGTACGTATTGCACAATATTATGAATAATAAATAAATATAATATATGTGATTATATTTATTTGATTTGGTAAGAGGTACCAAACTCTTTTGTCCAAATTTTGTTTATTGTCACTCATACCCCTATGTTATTATAAGCATTTGAAATCTTTTTACTTATTTTAAATAAAATTTTTGAATATATTTAATAGATTTATTTATTCAAAAATATCAGTTATAAATTAATATGAACATATATAAAATAAAGGAAATAATTAAGTATTTATCTATCAGTTGTAAATAAATATAATATAATGATGGTTAAAAATGTAAATAAAATATATACACATTAAGTAGCTTTGTCCTGTAGTGCGTTCACACGGTTCATACAATGTCATTATAAATAGTAAATTAATATAATAGTGATGGTTAAAAATGTATATAAAATACAAAAAGAATAACAATTTTTTTTATATAAGAAATTATGTATTCATCAATCATAATTGTCTCATGTTAAATGTAATTTTATAAGTAGCTTCGGTCAATCGAAAAAGGTATGTTTTTCATAAGAAATTTATGTATTTATACATCATAATTGTATCATGTTTTTTTTGTAAAAAAAAATATATTAATAGCAATTTTTTTAGTATAAATGTTAAATTTTATCATAAAAAATTGCTAACATTTTTTTGATAATGGAAGTTTTTAATATCTTTTATTATACTTTAATAGTATCTTTAATTATAATTAATATATTATATATATTTTAAAAAATAACATAAAAAAATAAATAATATTTATAGATAAAACTATATTTAGTATAATTATATAGTATTATTGTTAGTAGTTTAGATTAATGAAGCAATAAATAAATATATAACGATTGTTAATAAATATATATAAAAGATACGCAAATTAAAATAAAAAAACATTTGAAATTATAATTGTCATATAAATATTAATTTAATCTACTTAGAGTTATATACTTTAGTAAAAAAAATAATAATAAAGTAGTCATTTATCCGTGCGTTCGCATGCATCATACAATATCGTTATAAATCTATCATGAGTAGTCATCTACCCGTGCGTTCGCACGGATAGCACAATGTTATAAATAATAAATAAATATAAGAAATTATGTATTCATCAATCATAATTGTCTCATGTTAAATGTAATTTTATAAGAAGTTTCGGCCCGTCGAAAATGTATGTTTTGCATAAGAAATTTATGTATTTATCAATCATAATTTTATCATGTTTTTTTTTTATAAAAAAATAAATATTAGTAGCAATTTCTTTAGTATAAATGTTAACATTTTATCATAAAAAGTTACTAACAATTTTTTATAATTGACATTTTTAATATCCTTTATTATACTTTAATAGTGTCTTTAATTATAATTAATATATAAAAAATTCATTATAAAAATGTTCAAATATTACAGTACTGAATAAATTAATTTCTTATGTTTTTTAAATATTCCTTAATGATTTATTATTCTTGTATTTTATTTTATAAAGTTATTTGTTAACTAAATTTTGATTTTTAATTATAAATAAATTAAAATAAATCTTTGAAAAAATTAAAACTTTTAAAATATGGATTAAAAAACACATCAAATCTTCTAATGTAAATTTTAGAACACAAATATAATGACAACATGACAACATGAGTATAGAAATTTGATATATGGATTAAAAAACCTCAATGGTTTAAATGAACTTGAATTTTTTTTCAGGAGTCAATTTAATTGTTATCGTATACATTTTATTCTCACAATCATATATAAAACTTATGAGCAAATAATTTCATAATAAAAAACATATAAAAGAAACCTATAATAATATTTAATCAATATCTCACCTATTTATTTCAATTGTTAAAAAGACTATACAACCTAGATAATTAAATACTTTATATTTCACACGTTCGCACGTCGCACAATGTGGTTTATTTTTTGTTTGAAATTATTAGCTTTTTGTTTTTGTATTTGTATGTGGAGTTTAGGAATAAAGAAATATACAGTTCTATCTTTAACCTTATAATATTAATTATAATACGATTATTATAATTAGTATTTATTGTAATTAATCCATTATAGTTAGAGAATTTGAATAAATATTTTATGTTTGAACATTTTATTCTATTTTTTGAAATGTTACCGCGTATCACACCTTGTTAATAATTGTGAACATACTAATTTGTACCGTTTAATTTGCGGATTTATGCAGATAGAGTTAAACGGACGGGTCGGTTTGCATACTTAGCTCTAATTATTATCCAAGTTAAATTAAAATAATAAAATAATTTTTAAAATTAAATATTATTATTATATTTAGCATTTATCATAATTAACCCATTATAGTTAGAGAAGTAGAATAAATATTTTGTGTTGTGTTATATGTAAATTTCTCCTATTTTTTTAGTTGCTACTTAGAAAATGTTAATAATTGCAGATAAATAAAGCTAAATTCGATTAATTTATGGATTTATGTGGACCGAGTTAAACAGGGCGGTTTAGCCCACATACTCAACTCAAATTATATTTAGAGAAGTTTTTTATATAAAATAAAATAAACAAAGAAATTGTTTTATTTAATGGGAAGAAAAACGAAGAGTTAAACATTGTATGAAGAGTTTATTATCACGCTAGTGACACATGCACGCTATAGACCATCATTACTATGGATAGCCATCATTACTATAGATAATGGCCGGGTGGAATAACTTGCAATGAAAAAGGAAGAATTTATTACAACCTATTTTCTTATGCAATTTAATTTCATCATGACAATTAAAAAGCGAAAGATATTAACAAATTAGACTACAAAAGGAGTATTTTGAGATAATAAATTGGGCAAAACATCATCACAGTAAATATTCAATAATTAATTTATTATCTTATAAAAATAATAATATTGTTAAATGAATTATTTTTAAATATAAATTATGGGATCAAGTCAGTATAAGGGACCAATTCAAATGTGAAGAGATACTTTTACAAATAAGACAATTATTTTAGAATTAAGAATACGATTTTAAAATATGCACTATGCTCCCTTAATATAAACACACATAAATTCTTTTATATATTTATATGGAGATTTATTATCGATTCATTTGATTTTTTCAATTTTAAAAATAAATTGTCAGAAAAATATAGAACATTTATTATTATTTAATCTGATTTTACACATTTTTAATGATTCAAATGATACGATTTTATAATCTTAAAATTTTTTGAATCTCTTAAGTTTTAGATATATATATATATATATATATATATATATTATTATTTAAATATATGTATATATATATATATATATATATATATTAGAACATTTATTATTATTTAATCTGATTTTACACATTTTTAATGATTCAAATGATACGATTTTATAATCTTAAAATTTTTTGAATCTCTTAAGTTTTAGATATATATATATATATATATATATATATATATATATATATATATATATATATATATATATATATATATGTATAGATATATAATTATAAAAAAGTAATTTATTTAATTATAAAAAAGTAATTTATTTAAATTTAAATTTTTTTAAAATAAGATTAAAAAAATATCTATCATATGAACACAATTCAGATGTCTGCATTGTAATATTTTTGAACAAACGATTAGATATCACATCATGTATAGTTATAATTATATAGAAGAAGCGTGGAAGAGGTTTTGCAGTATTCCAAAGAAGATTGCACAATTCCAAAAAAAGTTTTCCGCGTGTAATAATGATGGAAAAAAATGGATAGTTGAAAGGTTACCATATATGGATTAAAAAAAACTATAGTGTAATCATTAAAAGATTTCAATGGTTTAAATGAATTTGAAAAAAATATTAATCTGATCATAGTTATTTTTGGTATATTTATAGAAATAATACCTATCAATTATAGCCATTGTTAAACAAAATAATGCATATCAATTATATACATTGATCCATTATAGCCATTGGTAACCATTATAGCCTGGGATACTTAATGATAAATCGTGTTAATGTATAATGTAAAAATTTGCAATATATTTGTGATGAAAACATAATTAAAATGACCAATTTTCAATAAAATAAAAGTAATGGAAAGACAATTAAAGTGACTCATTTATACACCTTGAAAAGACTTATTTTTAGCCCTGAAAACATATATGGAATGAAACAATAAATAAATATAAAAGGCACAAAATAATACTAAAACCTTCTAAAAAATAAAAAGTATTAATATTTTTTAGTACAATAAAAATAAAAGCAAAACTACTTTTCTGATAAATCCAACAAAAGGTGCTCATTTACAGGTGGGATTTTCAAACATTCATGCATTTTAGATATCAATGGTCATACACAATTACACTTATAAGTAAACATTTCTTAAAATCATAAATGATTAAAAAAATGATGAACTGTATGATACATTTGCACCCATTTTAAACACCTTTACTATTAATGACAATCCATACATCAAGAATATGAGCAGCAAGACGTTATGTTGCCATCGAATTATTGATATCCTTAATATAGTCGAATTTGCAAGACATTTTTCTTCAATTGAGTATACAACTTTACAATAAAAAATCATATAAAAAAATGATAAAAAATATTGCAGAAATTTAAAAATAACCCGTTTTAAAATTCTTAATTATTGATATTCATACTTGCAGAAATTTTGTAATCGGTGGTGTTTATTGAAAAAATAACAGTATAATTTAGCTATTGATTTAGACTTTATTTCACAAATCAAATGTTAAAAAAGTTAAGATTTAAGGGAAATTGGTGATGGAAATAACAATAAATAGAAGGGTAAATTAAAACAATAAATAGAAGGGTAAAATAAATTCCAAAATATTAATGTGTGAAAATCATAATAGAAGGGTAAAATAAATTTGGAAATATTATCATGTGAAAATCATACTATTACCGGTGTATAACGTTTTCAGAAATCATGGATTGAAAATCGGTAGTGATGAGTGAAAGTTATCATTAGAAGAATCAATAACTAATTTCATAATGGTGAATCAATCTATTGACATAAGAAAATGTATCAAAATTCAACCTTTTTTATGATGAAAATATCTAAATCGATAAATATAAGGGTAAAAAAAATTAAAAAATATCAGCATGTGCAAATCAAATATTGTTACTGACTTAAAATGTTTTCAGAAACCGCAGATTGAAAACAGGTAGTGATTAGCGAAAGTCGTCATTAGAATAATCAAAATCTAATTTCAAAATGGTGAAGGAATATATTGACTAAAGAAAATGTGAAAAAATCTAAACTTTCTAACTGAGAATCCCAATCGATTATTTGTTGAGTTTGCTTCAGATCTGGTTTTGCAATGATTGTGTTTCCGAGTTTGCTTCAGATCTGGTTTTGCTACGATTGTTTGCTGAGTTTGCTTCAGATTCGGTTTTGAGTTTGCTATGATTGTGCAAGCATGCTGCAAATATTTAAGATGCAGAAGATCGATTGTATGCAGTTAGTAAGAAAAACATGAAAAAAAATTGATGGAGGGACAGCACGACGAACAACAGCATTAACGTAATGAAGGAATGGTTGAAGAAAACTTTGAACCTGGGTCGAAATCATTTGCCATAATTTATAGATTAATGAGAGTAGAATTTGAAGGGTTTTGAAGAAGGCTAAGATGGTGAAGAAGCTAATTGTTTTTTGCAGTTCCATGGTGGTTCATGAAGACGCATGCTGCATATTGATTCTTTCAAAAAGAGTGTTTTGGTGGCTAAGATAATGGCTCTAGAAATTCGTTAATGATGGAAGTTTTCCACAATTCCAATACAAAGCTGTCACAACAGTATTAATGATGGAAAAGAAAATGGACAATTGAAAGGTTATTAAATGATGGAAAAATTTATCTATTAATTAAATTATTAAAGGAGATGCAATTACCGCTATGTCCCCGAATATCACCCTCAAATTGGTGATTATAGGGATATTGAAAGAATTTCATATGTCATGTACTTTATTATATTAAAAGTAGATTGAAGGGGTTTTCAATAACCTCTAAAAATAGCCGTGCAATCAGGCACGTTTCTAGGGTGTAATGATATTTTGGCATAACTTGCTAGTGTTGTTTGATGGTAAAATCAAAATTGCTAAAACAATATTCATATACGAACAGATAGTAAACGGGTATGTATTTATCAGTGGCATGGCATGCACTCATTATTTAAAGTTCATAGCATAGAGAATAAAGAAATAGACAACCACACTCTAAAATGGTAGATACTCATAATGTGTAATTTTTACAATTGATAATACTTGAGCTGAGAGACCCCTCTTCTAACCAAGGAAGATGCCTTAGAAGAAGAAAAAAACAATCCAACAACCGTACAATTTAATAATTGATTGAATACTAAAATAACATAAATTAAAATCCTAAAAAATATAAACAACCTTTTGGACAACCTCATTTTTCACCGCGTGTAGGTTTTCCTTGAGGTCAAGGAAGAAACATTATTTGAAAACAAATGCTACAAAATTACAAGCATTAAGATGCTGAAAAAATATCATTTATAAGTCAAAAACATCCTCAAGGTTTTGATGTACCTCATCCTCTTAACCATAAATTTCCTAGGCCAAGACATTTACTTCAACTAGTTTTTGTGTTGTAAATTCAAGCTAACACTCTTGGTCATGCTTAGATCCATTTTCCAAACTATTTACAATGGGAAGAATATCATAATTTTAATGTTTCTATCCGTAAGTCTAGTTCATGTTGTTGAAGACGATTTTGCGTGGAGGCAGCAAAACGATGGAGTGTTCTCAATTGCAAGTGTGTCGGCTCTGGTATCCGAAGCAAAGGAGACAGCTTGGTAGCCAGCTATAATTAGGAGATTGAACGTTGTGTGGAAGTCAAAGATTCCGCTCAAGATTAAAATTTTTGCTTGGAGGATGTTCATTTCCAGATTACCTTCGAAAGACATGCTGTTATGAAGAGGTATGGACAGTTGAACATTGTCTTTTGCAATTGTCTTACGGAGTCTACCAACCATTTATTTTTCCTTTGTCAAATATCGAAAGTGCTATGAGATAGGATCTATATATGGATGGGAGACAAAGTTATTTTCTTGGTAGAGGACTTAATTCATTTTGATTCTATTCAAGAGAAGGTGAAGAATGTTTCTACCCGGGAAAACATAAACAATATTTGGTTTGCAACGATCTGGAGTTTATGGCTTATGAGAAACGTCATTATTTTTAAGAACTCCTCTTATAGCTTTGAGGTGGTGTGTACCAATGTTATGTTCTTATCTTGGAGATGGCTAGCTAGTAGTAATCATTTGTCCCTTTCTAACTTTTACGATTGGTACAAGTTACCTTTGAGTTGTTTTAACTCTTTGTAGTCTTTGTGTTGTGAGGGTTACACCCTTAATGCGATTTTATTTATCAATTGCTTATTAAAAAAATAGATAGACAAGCCTAAACTAGATGGAGCGCATCCAACAATGTCAAAACAAAACAAATAAGTTCAACATTATACAAAAAGGCAATTGATTAAAAAAAACTTGCTTGCGGCGTTTATTTTGAGGGATGTTTCAAAAACCCTCTCAAATTAGAATAAATAGTCAATTTCTCTATTTTAAGCAGAAAATGTTAATGTAATTTGCGGGGGTTTGAAACGCCCGTAATTATGGCGCATTTTATTCTAATTTTTAGACTTTTGTGCTTTTTTAATTAAGATTTATTAAATAAAATAATTTTAAAAAAAATGCGTGTTTAAAAAAATTTTGTTTTATTTTTAACTTATATTAATTATTAATTCTAATAATGTATTATATAATTATAACCAATAATTATATAACAAATATAGACATGTGGAAGAAATTAAAAATATATAGAGAATGAAACCCTTCAGTTTAGGATTCCCTCGATTCTTCTTCACACACACGCCTGACTTTCTCACAACTCACTTCGATCATCGATTATGCCTGTCGGCATTCCACCCACATCTGCTGCTAATGAAAATCATGGATTATTCCGCAGTCATGTACTTCATTAAGGTTATCTTATATTTCTTTATCTTTTTCTTAGTTATATTTAGGTTTTCTATCAATCTTATTGTTTATAAAATCCTCAAACAAATATAGTTTTCTCTCCCCCATATTTCAATTAAAGCATTACATAATAGTAACAGGGTTCATTAGTTACGTGAGTTCGATTTTTATTTGATTTTAATTTCGTTTAGAAGTAACACACTAATCGGTTGGTACTTATTGCGGTTGCCGCAGTGTCAATAAACTATAATTTATTCTTAAACATAAATATAAGGAATAATTGTACTAGTATTGGCACCCGTCGATACAATTTTTCTATTCGAATCAGATTTTTTGAAAAACAAAAGAAGATCAAAATACAATTTTTGTATGTATCAGATCTATCTTTTATGCCAAAATGTTTAGTTTAATAATAGAATAAGTGTGTTAACTTCCTTGTTATTACAAAATGAAATCTAATAGATTTATATAAGTCTTACCGTTTCAACACTAACCTCAGATGATAAGTAGGAATAAAACTATAATAACCAATAAAAATTATTCTATTATTAAACTAAACATTTTTATCATTTCTATTTATAATATGAATAATTCTTAGTAAATATACCAACAAATACGATTTTTCTGTTCGAATCAGTTTTTTTTAAGTAGAAGAAGATCAAAATACAACTTTTGTATGTATGAGATCTATGTTTTATGCCAAAACAACATATTAAAACTAGAGTTAAATATGTCAGGGGTCCCTATAAATATGCGACCCTGCAATTTTAGTCCCTCTAACGGAGGCTGATGTGGCACGCCACGTGGAAGACAGGTTGGAAAAAAAACTAAAAACGTTTGAAATTGCAGAGGTTTTAAATCTCCTCTAAACTAACGCAAGAAGAAAAAAAAATATTAGTGCTGAACTTTTCTCAAACACCTTGCAAGTAAGTCTGGCAATACATAAGTTTCATCTCTCTCCATCCCTTACATTTAGAGACAAGTAATATATTTAACCCAAAAAAACATTATCCTAAAATTTAGCAACACATATGCATCTTCTTACAATGGCATGACTTTGAAGAAGTTCAAGAAAGACTGTAACACGCCAAATTCTACCCGAAAATTATAATGCGGAAATATCAGGGTATTTAAAAATTTCAAACAACACATTGGAGTATCACATATCAACTTAAAACTTCAACTTGTATTTCATTCAATAATGATACATAGCATTTGAATTAACAGTCAACTATAAGCTTATCTCAACTCAAACAACTTGGAAGTATAATAAGTACTTCATATTATTGGATTCAACGGTTATAATAACAACAACTAAAAATATCAATAACATAGAAATAAAACTATAAACGCCCCCCCCCCCTCCCGAGTGCTACGTATCAGAGCGACACACCAACAGGACTCGATGAAGCAACAAACTTCCACAGCTATACTTGAGTACCTGCCCATTTCCCATGGTAGGGGAAACATCAGCAACAGGGTGAGATATAAAACTATATAAATAGGATCATGATAAATCATATATCAGGTAAAGAATATAAATGATTCAGCACTTCTCACAACATTAACTTAACGAACACCAATAAAATCATCAATGAATAGTCATAATATCAACATATAAAATATATTCAACAAGGCAACATATAAGTATCTTCAACATGTCAACATTTAAGCACCATTGTGAACATATAGGCATTTTCAACAAGTCAACGTATAAGCATCTATATCGTCATATAAGCATCGCAATGCATACTCAACAACTTCAACCAACAACAACAGACAACGATTCAAATGTGACTCAACTGTGCATATGCATGTAGTACAAATTGGAGGTTCAGCCTCCGTCACCAATTGCCCAATTCAGAGGCACAAGGCATAAGCCTTCGTCACTAATTTGCCAATCCAGACCGTCACAGAGTATGCATATGAAATGTAACTTGACAAACAAGACAATACAACATACTCATCACAATTACATATCGTCACGAGGCATAAGCCTATATCACAATCAATTACCATCTATACGAGGTAATTCACTTCACCATAATATTTCATCTTCACTTAGTCACAAAATCATCATCACAAATATATACAACATCACGTATTACAAATCATCACAAAACATCGTCATGTTTCGACACTTCATCGCAATTATACAACTTCGCATATAAACAAATCATTATATATATATATATATATATATCCTCATGCTTCGTCATATCACAACAAACATACAACTTCATGTATTAACAAAATTGTCACAAATATACAATTCTCATATCATCAAGATTATTACAATTATCATCACGTTTCGGCACATCAGCACAATTACTCAATTTCACATAATAAAAAAGTCATCCAAATCAAAACCACAACTTTCGATCAATTCGTAAGATAATCTCAACATGCTAATTTATCAAGTAAACCGGATCAACTTCCAATTATCGACTAATTCAATTAGACATAATATTATTTATCAAGACAACATCATTGACATAGCAATATATTATTCTCAACATAAATATTCAACCAAATCACGATTACGGTCAAATTCTCAAGATATCGTTATTTACCGATAAACCGAATAATTTATCCAAGTCTAAGTATTTTCCAATTAAATAGACTTAGTGAAATTTATTCAACTATTAATTTAATCAACCAATTAATATCACACTATATTAATTTCTATATTCTATTTTCAATTCATTTCCAATTAAATAATTTCCTAATATTTCTATTATTTTCCATCTTAAGACCAACATTTAATTATAAAGGATAGTCAAATCACACACAATTTCGTTCAATTCGTAAAATATTACAATTCCAACAAAATAACACCACCACGTTAATATACTAATTAAACTTAGCTTCCACGTAAATTTTAATCAAATTCTGTACAACTAATTATATCGCTTAATTCGGCGATTTCGATCAAACATGACTGTTTTGCATTTCATACAATTAATACAATGCAATGATATATATATATATATATATATATATATATATATATATATATATATATATATATATATATATATATATATATATCCTGAATAGTACTCCCTCCGTTTTTTATTATAAGTCGTTTTGGAAAAAAAATTGTACTTAAATATAAGTCGCTTTACAATTCCAATGAATAATTAATGCTATTTTTCCTATTATTCCTTAAATGTTTATTATTCTCTCTCCTTTCAATTATATAAATTTATCTTCCACATGTCATTAATGAAGGATAATTTTGTAAAAACCTTCATAATTTCTCATTTTCATACAACAATTATTATTTTTCTTAAACTGTGTGAAAAGTCTAAAACGACTTATAATAAAAAACGGAAGGAGTACTAAATAGAAGTACTATGTTTCATATTCATTAAAGCATTCTAGGGATAATTACGGTTACTGTAACCAACCAAAAAAATGCAAGGATTAGGCGATGGGTCCTACAGTGCCGATCGTCACTCATTCATAATTTTCATTCACTAACAACAACAACAACATCAACATAACAATTCCATTTCAATGAACAGCAACATTGACTTGACTTATAAAAAATCAATTACAATTTCAAATAGCAGAAAATAAATTCAACACAATACAATGAAAATTTATATCCCAAACCCACATATAATCCATCATATTCTCATTTAGGTAGTAAGAATCCCTCTTACCTTGGATTGAGTGCAACTCTATGAAGTTTCAATGGAAATTTGGAAAAAAAAATGACACTTTAGAGCAACACTTTGGGTCTCCTTCTTCTCCTCTTCACAACCCTATCCCCCTTTCTCTATTTCTTCTATTTTTTTTCTTTCATGGTTTCCTTCTTTCTTTCTATGCTACTACTTTTTTTCAAAATGACAAAGTAACACCACCACTTAGTTACTACTACTTAATAATGGGCCTAATAAAAATACGCCCTTAATACCTAAAAATACCATAACATAAGCCCAATATTATTTCTACACTTAATGTAAAAATAATACTTCCACTTTTATTTCATTAAAATAAAATCCGATTATTTTAATATACCGACTTATTACTCAATGTCTCATATTTACATTCTAATCTTAATTACTTGGAAAATTTCCAAAACGCTAAATTTTATCTCATTAATATTTCTAATACTAGAAATATTAAAATCATCGATTAAATATTGATCCGCTATCCCGAACTAATACCGACTAAATCGTCCTAAAACGCGAAAATTTCAATAAACGTCACAATTGTCTAAATTAAGCAAATAATTATTTTTCCAGGCGTTACAAAGACAGTAACAAAACTGTTCATTAAAAATGTGTTTGTGTGCGCGTTGTTTGGGTTTGAAAATTATGCTTTGTTTTCTTTTTGTAGGATGGAAATTTGGTTCTGGATTTGTTGATGGGACTTTCCCAGTGTTGAGTCCAAATGCATTGAAGATTTGGGAGTATCTTCAAAGGGAAGCCGATACCAAGAGAATTTGGAGTTTGTTGGACAAGCTTTCACCTTTCCTTGATGCATGGGATGATGTTTTAACTGTGTCTGTTTAACTTCGGATCAGAAAATAATGGGATTGTGTCTGCTGAAGCACTCTTCGCCGAAATGAGAAACTATTGTCTTCCTTCAAGTGTCGTGGTGTACAATGCTTACATAAATGTATTAGTGAAAGGATGGAACTTGAGAAAGCGGAAGAGATTTTTCTGAGAATGAAGAGGGATGGTTTCAAGCTATCGACCGAAAGTTATATAATGTTGATAAATTTATATGGCAAAGTAAGCTCTTAACAGTTATTTCTAGATCATGATTATGCTAATTGTATTGAGATGATTGACTCTGGAACTATTGGTAACAATTCACTTCCTTTTATATCTAATGTTTTATTAGTAGACAGACTAATGCATACCTGTTATCCATAAATCAATTAAGTGATAACGATTATGACATCATCTTTAATCAAAAGTCCTGTAAAGCAGTTAGTTAGAAAGATGGAACTATCCTCTTTAATGGTCAGAAAAAGAATAATATTTATAAGATAAAACTTTCAGAACTTAAGAGTCAGGATGTAAAATGCATTATGTCTATTAACAACGAGCAATGGGTCTAGAACAGAAGATTGGGACATGTCAGCATGAGAATAACATCTCAAATTAACAAACTCAATTTGGTTAGAGGACTTCCTAACTTGAAGTTCAACTCAGATGCTCTGTGTGAAGCATGTCAGAAAGGCCACTTTGCAAAACCCTCTTTTAAGCCTAAAAAGGTTGTTTCCACCTCTAGACCATTAGAACTTCTTCATTTAGATCTAATTGGACCAGTGAAAATTGCTTCAATCAGTGGAAAAAAGTATGGATTAGTGATCGTAGATGACTATAGCAGATGGACATGAGTGAAGTTCCTTAGACACAAGGATGAGTCACACACAGTGTTTGCCAACTTCTGTAACCAAGTTTAGAATGAAAAGGAGTTTAGAATTGTAAAAGTTAGAAGTGACCATGGTGGAGAGTTTGAAAATCATAGATTTGAAAAACTCTTCGATGAAAATGGCATTTCTCATGATTTCTCTTGCCCTATAACTCCTCAACAAAAAGGGGTTGTAGAACACAAGAACATAACTCTGCAAGAAATAGACAGAACCATGATCAATGAGACTAACATGGCTAAACACTTATGGGCAGAAGCAGTTAACACAACGTGCTACATCTAGAATAGAAGCTCTATAAGACCTATTCTGGAAAAGACTCCCTATGGATTGTGGAAGAACAGAAAGCCCAACATTTCTTATTTTCATCCCTTTCGATGTACTTGCTTTATATTAAACACAAAAGATCAATTGAACAAGTTTGATTCTAAGACAAAAAAATGTTTAATGTTAGGATACTCTGAATGCTCAAAAGGCTACATAGTATATAACACTGAAACACGAATTGTGGATGAATCAATAAATATAAGATTTGATGATAAGCTTGGCCCTCAAAAGTCAAGGCAATATGAATCTCTTGCAGATATAGAAGTTGAAATTGGAGGTGCTAAAGTCAGAACCTCTAAAGATAACAAATCAGTAACTCTTCATAACATAGAAATAGACAGCACTGTTGTTCCAACAACTTCTGAAGAACCCAGTCAGAAGAGACCCTCCAGAAGCATTTGAGCACATCTAGAGGACAAGATTCTGGGAGAGGTAGATGATCCTATCAGAACAAGATCCTCAGTCAGAAATACTGAAAAGTATCTTATGGGACTAGTATCTCTGATTGAACCAACCTTCATAGACGAAGCTCTCCTAGATAATGAATGGATACTTGCTATGTAAAACAAACTGAATCAATTCATCTGAAATGATGTATGAGACTTAGTTCCTAAACCAAAAAGGCTTCAACATTATTGGAACAAAATGGGTCTTCAGAAACAAACTAAATGAACAAGGAGAAGTAGTAAAAAAATCAAGACTGGTTGCACAAGGTTATAGTCAACAAGAATTGATAGACTATACATAAACCTTTGCCCAAATCTCCAGGTTAGAATCTATCAGACTCTTGATTTCTTTTGCTATAAATAATGACATAAATCTATATCAAATGGATGTCAAGAGTGCATTTTTAAATGGCTATATTGACGAAGAAGTCTATGTGCACCAACCCCTTAGATTTGAAGATTCAAAACATCCAGAGTTTGTTTACAAACTTAATAAATCGTTATACGGTCTAAAACAAGCCCCCAGAGCTTAGTATGAAAGACTAAGTAACTTTCTCTTAGAAAAAGGTTTTACCAAAGGGAAGGTGGACACAACTTTATTCTACAAGTCAATTAAAATGATATTCAAATTTTTCAGATTTACATTGATGATATTATTTTTGGATCTACTAAAGCCTCTTTGGGTATAGAATTTACTAAGAATAAGCAGGCAGAATTAGAGATGAGTATGATAGGCGAACTCAAGTTCTTTCTAGGAATTCAAATCAATCAAACTTCAGAAGGAACCTACATACACCAAACCAAGTATGTTAAAGAACTTCTGAAAAAATTTAGTATGTCGGAAAGTAAGCCAGCCAAGACCAACATGCATCCGACGTGCATTCTCGAAAAGGAAAAAGTAAGTAAGAAAGTAGAACAAAAGTTCTACAGAGGTATGATTAGCTCTCTCTTATATTTAACTACTTCAAGATCGGATAATCTTCACAATGTATGTTTATGTGCCAGATTCCAACTAGATCCTAGTGAATCTCACTTAAAAGCAGTTAAGCAAATTTTCAAGTATCTAAAAACTACTACTACTCTTGGTGTGTTTTATAGAAAATTCAAAAATTACAATTTAGTAGGGTACTGCGGTGCTGATTATGCTGGAGACAAAATAGAAAGAAAAAGTACTTCTGGAAGCTGCCGATTTATGGGAGAAAACTTAATCTCATGGTCCAACAAAAGACAATCTACGGTTGAACTATCAACTATTGAAGTTGAATACATAGCTGCAGCCTGGTGTAATGCTCAAATGCTATGGATGAAAAACCAACTTGAAGAATTTAACATATATGAGAGTAACATTCCTATTCTTTGTGATAATACTTCTGCTATCTGTCTTTCTAAGAACTCTATTTTACATTCTATGGCTAAACATATAGAAATAAAACATCATTTCATTAGGGACTATACTCAGAATGGGATCCTTTCCTTAAAATTTATTGATACAGACCATCAATGGGTTGATATCTTTACAATACCCGTTGCTAAAGATAGGTTTAATTTCATTCTGAAGAATATTAGTATGAAATTATGTCCAGAATGAAGATGTAATTTGTATATTTAATTATCATATGTTCTCTCCACTGTCGCAAATTGTGAACTGTTGATTATCTATTCTAATAAGCCAGAAGATCTAGAAATTACTTAAGCTCATTTCATATTGTTTACTAAAGCAACAACTATCAATCTTAAACACCAAATCACCTTCTGAGGCTGAACACGTGGTCAACATCTGAATAGTTGAAACAGTTGAGTTGATACATTGAGGCACGAGTCACATCGGTAACTGTTTTCAAATTTATTTTACGTTATCCCTCTGATTCCTTAATCATCCTTTCTTCACGTCTTTCCAAGAAGGTTTTTATTCCTTCTCTTGAATACATATGCCTCGTTTATCTGGCTCATTAATGCTTTTCCCTAAATCTTCTCTCACGTTATTTCTCTTTTTTTTGTCTATATACATGTTTTCCTTATCTATGTATATTATTTCTTTTTAACCTAATTCGTGATTCTTCCTTCTCTCAAGTTTGTTATGGATGCTCAAAACCTTCAAACTGCTGAAAGTGTCCTTCAAGTCATCATAGAAAAATGTCTCAGCTCAGAAATAGAAAATGAACATTTTATCTGCTGTTTAGACAAACAAGGACGGGGAGGGTAAACCACTATTATTTGAGGCCCTATCTTTACCAACCTTGTCAAAACCTTCTAGATCTTTGCCTCTGTTAGTAGTGATGGCAGTTGCATCACTTCTATAATCCATGGTATTCCTTTCATCATCCCTGAATCCATAATTGCTGAAACTATTGACTGTCCCTCTGACCCAACCTCTGCTTGTCATGCAACTTTTGACTACTGGAATGCCTATGTTGTCCCAAGCAATCTGAGTACCTCTTCTTGACGCCTTCTCAACAACCCAGAATGTCTTCCACCCTCAATGAAAACCTGGTTTCGGTTTGTCCTCTCAAACTTGCAACCAAGGGGATATTTCTACAATGTTGTGTCCTTGAGGGATCACTTTCTCATTCATCGTCTAGATAAAGGACATCATGTAAATCTATCTATCATTCTGCTAGGAGTTTAAATGTTACTCTTCGAGCCTTTGGATGAGGGCTGTCAGGTCTTTTCGATACTCCTCGATTATCAAAAACGTACATACGAGGATTGATTCCTTGCATGTCCCAACTAGTGGAGGATGACACTCTTTCGAACATTTCCGCCGCCTGGCTATCATAAACTGCCCCACACCTGGGACACATGATGATTTCAGATTTCTCCTTGTGACAGCGAACCAGAAAACTTAAGAGGCTTTCAACAGGCGTTGGGTAAACCTTCAACAACTGGTTCTCTTGTCTCTAGTGTCCTTGTGACTTGATCCGTTGGGCCCTTTCATAGTTCTCTTGGACCATTCGACTCAGCATGGTTGAGCATCTTGGACACATCAGCATTCGTCCATCATTCTTCTCATGGCACCTCCAGAGATAATCCTTCATACTCTCATTTGCCTTTGGATTTCCATAGTTCCCTTTCTCCTTCTCCCTTATCAGAAATCTTTCCACTTCTTCAATCTCAGACAAGGGTTGTCCAACATTCACCATGTTGACTCCTGCTGGAGAAGCTTCCGAAATCCTTATTTTCTAGAGCTTCACCCTAAGGTCCTTAGTAGCCTCACTTATTTTCTCTGAAAGACCTTCAGTAGTCTTTGATTCGAACGAACCTCTAACTTCAGTATTGAAGATCAAGCTGCTACTTAGGCTTTCAGTAGCCTGCTTTCTTGTCGAAACTTTCTCCCACTCCTTGAGATCAGCCTCAATCATGTCCACCATGTTAATATCAACAGGTTCAACATAGTTGGTGTCAGCGATATTGAAGGGATCAACATCGACCTTCATGTTGTTTCTTCCCTTGTCAGCAAACTTCTAACGACCATCCTTGATAACATTTTGAATTAGATCCCTGAAAAGAAAACATTGTGAGGTTTTATGGCCTAAAAATCCATGATATTTACAGAAACTTCTTTTCTTCAGTTATTCTAATGAAGGAATTTTAGAATTAGTAGGTACTATCATCTGGCCATCTTTTACTAATAGATCAAAAATTTCATCACACTTGGTGAAGTCAAAAGTATATGTTTTCTTAGGGAATTTATCATTCTTGTCTACTTCGACAAGGTTTTTTCCATTGGAAGGAGTGAGTAATTTACAAGAATATGGGGTGCCTCTTTTAATTCAGCCAAATCCATTTCGACGTCATCAAGGCCATATGAGTCATCGAAGGCTTCAACCTCGACATCTTCGGTCTCGATATAGGCTACTTTTTCTTTCTTGTAATTTTTATTTTCTCTGGCATTTTCAGCTTTCAATCGTTCGACTTGTCGAACTCTATCTGCCAACTGGGCCATATCTCTTAAATACTGAGTATCTAACTTCTTTTGAATTGAGTAGTCTAGGCCACCTGCGGCCATTTCAACCAATTCATGTTCAGGTACCATTGTGAAAAATCTTGATTTCAATAAACGAAACCTATGCAAATAATCATCCATAGGCTCTATAAATTTCCTCTTAATGCTAGCCAATTCTTTCAAACTAATCTTGGTTTGTCCCATGTAAAACTGCTCATGGAAAATTCTTTCTAGATGAGCCCAAGTATCTATAGAATTTGGAGGTAAGGTGGTGAACCACGTAAATGCTTTTTTTTCAGTGAACTAGGGAAGTATTTGATTCTTAAATTCTCATTGCTTGCTAATCACCTACCTCAATCAAATATCGGGCTATGTGTTCTACAGTCGATTCACTAGTGTCCCCTGAAAATTTTGTAAATTTAGGCACTTTGGTACCTCTTGGTAGTTCCGTTTGCAGGATATAATCTGCCACAGGGATGGTGTAATTGGGACGTCGAAGTCCAGTGTTAAGGCTGTTATTGGCCATAATCCTCTCAATTAGGGTTGTTAAGTTATTTTCCGTCGCCATGTTATCTTGCCTAACACTGTTAATTACTTCGTCTGCATTTTGCTCTCTATTAACCACAACTACCCTAGGTTGTTCTTCAGGAATTTCCTATCGAATAGCGTCAGTTTTCTGGGTTTTTCATTCCAACCCCGCCCCCAGGATCCTTTCGCCAGGCCTTTGTCTAGGTGGTCAAACTTGTTCTATGATTGGTTCTTTCTCTTAGATTACAACCTGGTTTCTCCTACGTCGAGTAGAAGTTTGAGGGGCTCCTAGGAAATCTGCTATATGCCCCATTTGTGTGGACAATTGTTGGTATGTTTGGACATTATCTTGGTTAGTCCTATTAAGATTTGTTATTAAGGGAGAAAAAATAGAGCCCATTTTTCGAGCAAGTAAACCTACCATATCATGGGTACTTGCATCCATCTCTTGCCTAAATGCCGCTTGATTATTGGTAGTCAGTGTAGGCATTTGGCCCGACAGGCCATGATTTTGTACACTTCGACCAACCGAACCTGCATTTGGCGAAAAAGTCGCTGTAACGGGATGTGTGTACGTAGGTCCGCCACCATGAAAACCTTGTTAGAACAAGATTTGTTCTGTTAAATATTCTTAGTTTTGATGATAACAAGGATATGAATTTTGTGTGAGATAATGTGGTACTCTAATACATTGCAATTTCCTTTTCAGGAAATATATAAAGAGTATGCACAAATCAGCGCTCAGAAGCTTTGTCTCAGAAGGTTCAGCATGCAACATCAGAACATGGTCTGGCAAGACATCAGAAGATGGTGTAATACGGTGAACTGACTTTTTATCGATCGGAATGTCGCGGTTAAGCATGAGTCGCCACCGACTTTTATTTTATCCAAACAAATTCAGAAAGGCTAAAAGAAACAGAAAAAAACCTTCTAAACAAATCTAAGTTCGGGGGGTAATTTATGCAAAGGGAAGGTGTAAGGCACCCTTTGCATCCATGGTTTTCCATGGGCTCTTAATTGCTTTGCTTGCTCGTTTTCAGAAAATGTAGATGAAAGAGGAAAAAATGGACTTTAGCTCGTAAATGAGCGTAGCCAGTTTTTGAAGAATTTTGAGAAAGAATATAGAAAATAGAGCATAGCAAGGCAATTAGGGGCAATTACCTTAAACTCAGATGATAGGTCTCTTTTTAGCCTTTCAGAATGAAAGGATCAGTCCTTGCCATAAGAGGGCAGGAAGCCTTTCGTTTGGATGTTAAAGGGTCGTCGAAACATCCTTTGCCATAAGACTGTCCCATGCCATAGAAGGGCAGGTAGTCTAAGGTAAGGATCAGAATAAGCCTTATTCGTAGGCAACCAGAGGATACCTCAGCCTTTTCTGTAGGCAACTTCCGAGGGTCGAGGTCATATAGTGTATCGAAGGAAGCATCATTAGGGTCGTATGACCTTTATTTATCGAGGCAGCATGGCTGAGGTATCCTCGTATTCGAGGGACATGGCTTATTCTGCAAAAACACAAGGCAACAGGCAACAAGGCAACAGGCAACAAGGCAACAGAGAGGTTACCCCAAAAGTGTGCGTGTGTGCAACAATCACGTGGTTAATTCAATCAAATTATCTTGTAGTTAGTTATTCTAATTCAATTAACAGGCTTGCACTCCCTAGAATTACTAACCACGCAATATAACAAATACGGGGAAGGGAAATTGCAACCAGCGGAGGAGAGGGGAATTGAAACCAGCGGGATATAAAAATAAAAGGCAAAAGGTTTAACATAAATAATAATTTAAAATAGGGTTTAGGGTTACCAATACTCGTAGCTTCGGCAGTCGACAAACCCTGAAAATTGGAAAAGAAAGAATGAATAGAGGGGTGAGTGCATTATCGGTTCGGAGGCAAATGAGGTTAACCCTAAAAAAAAAAAGAATAAAGAATTTAAAAGTAAATCAATGAAGAGTACTTAGCTTGGCATTTGCCCTGACAGGGTTGGTGGGCAAAGGTTTGCCTGAAGCATTGACTCTGACCATTAAGAACTGAAAGAAGAAACATCAAGGCGTGAGTGTATAGGCAGTTCATTGGTATTTAAAAATAAACCCTAATTTTAAAAGGGGGAAAATAAACAAAAGGAGAGAATAATTTTGCGTTAAATATATAAAATAAATAAATAAATAACGAGAGTTGAATCGGAACTTAGCTTTTGGTTCGATCGGGTGCATTGTCGGAAGGTACTTGAAAAGACAATCCTGAAAAGGCACAGAAGAAGAAGATTTTCAGTGTATGGCATGATCCTCGCCAACCCTGATTAGGGCACAAGTTAATCATAATTAATAGATTAAATAAAATCGAACTGACTAATTATTGGTATTCTACCTAATTAATTAATTCGACCAAAATAAAATCTCGATTAAATATCCTAACCCTAATATATATTAAAAGGAATACTAACCTAATTAGATAATTAAATTAATTTATAAGTTTAATTAAATAAAATTATCATTAACAATTAAAATAAATATTTTTTGTTTTTTATGTTTTTTATGAAGAAGCAAAATCAGAAATAAGTTGTATATAAAAAAGAAATCTCAAAAGAAGTTGAAAACAAATGAGAGAAAAAAAATTATAAAAGAAAACTACATTATAATTAAAACAAACCGAAAAATTAGGGATACTTAGCTTTCGATCCTGTGCTGCACTTCCATGAAGGACCGTGGTAGGCTGCAGATCTTCAGACGTTGGATCTGGTATTAGGGATATCTGAAGGCCTTGATGGGAGGGTGCACCGTAGTCTCGACTTGACTTGCTACACTGGATCTGCATTTGAACACAAACAAAGAACAACAAAAACACATAATAACAATTGCAAGAGGCAGGGATCGAACCCCTGCCCTTGCCTACTAATTGAAACGCATCCTTTGCCAATAGACCATGAGCTATTTGCTGTTAAGATTATCATCACTGTATATAATAAATAAACAACGAATATTTTAAAGTTTGAATGGCACTCGCGCGCCCTGGTTCCTTCATCTTCTTCGTTGCGAATTCTGGAAAAAGTACAGGCTTTTCCCTACGGTTCCAAGCGTGGCTATACCCTGCAATAATCAAAACTCGACAAATATGCAACATAAATCCCATATAGATACATGAATCGAACGTAAATTTCCTTCTAAATTCAATGGCATCAGTCTCTACAACTAATTTTACCTATTTATTGAAACCCCAAATCAAGGTTTGAAAACCTAACAATGGCAATTGTCACAAATATGCACAGAAACGAAATTAAATGTCCATAGAGTATCGAAACATTGTCGAGATCAAGGATATGCAATTGAATTTCATAAAGAGTGCATGAATCAATGTAATCGAAACCGAAAACATAAGCGCAAACCGTGAGGTATATGGTTCTGTTCTTCACTTGTTGGTCGATTTAAATGACTGGTATAGCTCTAGAATTGTTCAAGGAACACGTTTGAAACCTCAGAATGTCTTGAATTGCCTTCAATCTCTCCAACCGAATTCAAGCTTTCTTTGAGATTTTTTGCGCTTTCTTTGTGTTCTATATGGCTGCCAATCCTCCTCCTTTCTCTCTTCTTGCAAGTCTGTATATATAGTGAATTCAATTAGGTTTACAAAACATGAACCAAATCTTTGATTGGAGAGATATGAAGATTTCATTTGGAATTTGTATAGAATCTTTCCGATTTTGGAAATCTTGAACCATCCTTATGCCTTGCACGATTTCTTCCCACATTTGATGATTGGGTGATTGGAAAATTAATCTCATGACTTATTCAAATTATTTATTATTTTACTTAAATTATTTAAAATGAATAGAATTCATATAAATAAATAAAAATAAAATAAAATAATTGGCCTATGAATAGTTGTTTGGCCCATGGACACATTTTGAGATTCAACAATTAGGCCCACTAATTCAAGACATCAAAAAAAATCATTATTTTGATTTTAATGCATTTTCACATAATTGTCCATCTTTAATAATCCATAACTCTCTTAATAATGATCATAGGACGGTTATGGAGTCCATTTGAAGCATCATAAGTTGACTTGTCTTTGAGAAGAACAAAACCCTAGTTGGAGGGTGATTGCTTAGGAGAGTGGTAATCAGACTTATTTTTTCAGTGCTTTGAACCAAAAATTGATGGGCAAATTTTGGGGTATGACAGATGGTCAAGGCAGAATCAGAACATGGGTCTATGGAAGCATCAGAAGAACTTGAGATCAGAAGCAGAAGCACTGAAGTTCTCATGGTATCACGCTCAGAAGCACTTCAAGGTCAGAAGATAAGAAGATGCTATGCACCAAGCTGTTTGACTCTGATGATATTCAAACGTTGTATACACAAACATCAGATCAGAAGAAAGTACAGGTGGCAGGCTACGCTGACTGACAAAAGGAACGTTGGAAGCTATTAAAGGCAACGTCAGTAGACACAGCGTGAACAAGGCTCGAGGTAGTTGACAAAAGCGTGAAACATTAAATGCAATGTTGTACGGAACACGCAAAGCATTAAATTCTCCCAACGGTCATCTTCTCAAGTGCCTATAAATATGAAGTTCTGATGAGAAGCAAGGTTACGAATCCTGAACGAACTTTTTCTGAAAAACTTGCTGAAACGCTGTTCAACTCAAAGCTCAGAAACTTCATCTTCATCAAAGCTCACTACATTGCTGTTGTAATATATTAGTGAGATTAAGCTTAAACGTTAAGAGAAATATCACTGTTGTTATTGTAGCTTTTCAGAAGCATTTGTAATACTCTTAGAATTGATTACATTAATTTGTAAGTAACTAGAGTGATCAAGTGTTGATCGGGATACTCTAGGAAGTCTTAGCTTGTGTCTAAGCAGTTGTAATTAGAGTGATCACGTGGTGGTCAGGATACTCTAAGAAAGTCTTAGCTTGTGTCTAAGCATTTGTTCCTAGAGTGATCAGGTTGTGATCAGGATACTCTAGAAGACTTAGTCGCGGACTAAGTGGAAAACCATTGTAATCTGTTGCGATTAGTGGATTAAATCCTCAAGTGAGGTAAATCACTCCGTGGGGGTGGACTGGAGTAGTTTAGTTAACAACGAACCAGGATAAAAATAACTGTGCAAATTGTTTTTATCGTTCAAGTTTTTAGACTACACTTACTCAAACCCCCCCTTTCTAAGTGTTTTTCTATCCTTCAATTGGCATCAGAGCGCCGGTTCTAAGTTGCAAGCACTTAACCGTGTTTAGAAAAGATTCAGGAAGAGAAACACGCTTCAGTAAAAGATGGCTGGTGAAATTCCAACAGATCCACCTGCATCAACATCTGGCTCTGCTGAGCAATACAATGGTAACAATGGTTATACTAGACCACCATTATTTGATGGTGAAAACTTTGAATACTGGAAAGATAAACTGGAAAGTTACTTTCTTGGTCTAGATGGTGAACTATGGGATCTTCTGATGGATGGTTACAAACATCCAGTGAAAGCTAGTGGCGTAAAGCTTACGAGGCAAGAAATGGATGATGATCAGAAGAAGCTTTTCAAGAATCATCATAAATGTAGAACTGTTTTGCTGAATGCTATCTCTCATGCTGAGTATGAGAAGATATCTAACAGGGAAACGACCTATGATATATATGAGTCATTGAAAATTACCCATGAGGGAAATGCTCAAGTCAAGGAGACTAAAGCTCTTGCTCTAATCCAGAAATATGAAGCCTTCAAGATGGAGGATGATGAAAACATTGAGAAGATGTTCTCAAGATTTCAAACGCTAACTACTGGATTAAGAGTTCTGGATAAAGGCAACACCAAGGCTGATCATGTAAAGAAGATTATCAGAAGCTTACCCAAAAGATGGGGTCCAATGGTGACTGCATTCAAGATTGCCAAGAATCTGAATGAAGTTTCTTTGGAAGAGCTTATCAGTGCCTTGAGAAGCCATGAAATAGAGCTGGATGCAAACGAGCCTCAGAAGAAAGGTAAGTCTATTGCATTAAAATCTAATGTTAAAAAATGCACTAACGCTTTTCAGGCTAGAGAAGAAGATCCTGAAGAATCAGAATCTGAAGAAGAAGATGAACTGTCCATGATCTCCAGAAGGGTAAACCAACTCTGGAAGAGCAAGCAAAGGAAGTTCAGAGCCTTCAGAAGTTCAAAGAGATTTGAACGTGGAGAATCTTCTAGTGACAGAAGATCTGACAAGAAGAAGGCTGTCTGCTATGAGTGCAATGAGCCTGGACATTACAAGAACGAGTGTCCAAAACTTCAGAAGGAGAATCCCAAAAAGAAGTTTCATAAGAAGAAAGGTCTTATGGCAACATGGGATGATTCTGAATCAGAATCAGAATCAGACTCTGAAGGAGAACAAGCCAACTTCACGCTGATGGCTACAGAAGATGATGGATCAGAATCTACATCGGAATCAAATTCTGAAGAGGTATTTTTTGAACTATCTAGAGAAGAGTTAGTTTCCAGTTTAACAGAACTTCTGGAACGCAAGGCTCATCTTAGTATCAAATACAAAAAGCTGAAGAAGCAGTTTGAATTTGAAACTAAGAAGCTGGAAGTGGAAAACTCTGAACTGAAGGAAAAAGTTTTAAATCTATCCAAAGATAGTGGATCTCCTTCTGAAACAGAAAAATCCATTCCTAGCATGAATCATATTCTGAAAGAATATGACTCGAGCTTCAGAAAGTTCTTATCTAGAAGTATTGGCAGAAGTCATCTTGCTTCTATGATATATGGTGTTTCTGGAAACAGAAGGTTTGGTTTTGGCTATGAGGGTGATACCTCACATAAATTTGAACCTGTTGATGATCTGAAGATCACATACAAGCCATTGTATGATCAGTTCAAATATGGCCATGCTCATGATATTAGGCTCACTTCACATGCACAGAAGTTTAACATTGTTCACACCAAGAAGCATGTGACACATCCTAAGAAATATCGTGTTGACAAACCTAAAGAATATCATGTTGTTCCTCCTGTTAAATATTTTGCTAAACCCAAGTTCAATTAGAACTTGAGGAGAACTAACAAGAAAGGACCCAAGAAATTGTGGGTACCTAAGGAGAAGATAATTTTTGTTGCAGATATCCTTGGCGGCAAAGAAGACAAAAAGCAAAATGTCATGGTACCTGGACTCTGGGTGCTCGCGACACATGACGGGAAGAAGGTATACATTCCAAGACCTGGTGCTTAAACTAGGTGGAGAAGTCAAGTTTGGAGGAGATCAGAAGGGCAAAATCTAGCCTCTGGAACCATAAGTCTTGGTAACTCTCCTTCCATAACTAATGTACTTCTTGTAGAAGGATTAACGCATAACTTATTGTCCATAAGTCAATTAAGTGACAATGGTTATGACATAATCTTTAATCAAAAGTCTTGCAAGGCTGTAAGTCAGAAGGATGGCTCAATCCTATTTACAGGCAAGAGAAAGAACAACATTTATAAGATAGATCTTCAGGATCTTAAGAATCAGAAGGTGACTTGTCTTATGTCTGTTTCTGAAGAGCAATGGGTCTGGCACAGAAGATTAGGACATGCTAGTTTGAGAAAGATTTCTCAGATTAACAAACTAAATCTGGTCAGAGGACTCCCAAATCTGAAATACAAATCAGATGCTCTTTATGAAGCATGTCAGAAGGGCAAGTTCTCCAAACCTGCATTCAAGTCTAAGAATGTTGTGTTTACCTCAAGGCCGTTAGAACTCTTGCACATTGATCTGTTTTGCCGAGTCAAAACAGCATCTGTCAGAGGGAAGAAATATGGATTAGTCATCGTAGATGATTATAGCCGTTGGACATGGGTAAAGTTCTTAAAACACAAGGATGAGTCTCATTCAGTGTTCTTTGAATTCTGCACTCAGATCCAATCTGAGAAAGGGTGCAAAATCATAAAGGTTAGAAGTGATCATGGTGGCGAATTTGAGAACAGATTCTTTGAGGAGTTCTTCAAAGAAAATGGTATTACCCATGATTTCTCTTGTCCTAGAACTCCACAACAAAATGGAGTTGTAGAGCGAAAGAATAGGACTCTACAAGAAATGGCTAGAACCATGATCAATGAAACCAATATGGCTAAGCATTTCTGGGCAGAAGCAATAAACACTGCGTGTTATATTCAGAATAGAATCTCTTTCAGACCTATTCTAAATAAGACTCCTTATGAATTGTGGAAGAACAGAAAGCCCAACATTTCATATTTCCATCCTTTTGGATGTGTATGTTTTATTTTGAATACTAACGATCATCTTGGTAAGTTTGATTCTAAAGCACAAAAGTGTTTCCTTCTTGGATATTCTGAACGCTCTAAAGGCTACAGAGTATACAATACTGAAACATTGATTGTAGAAGAATCAATCAATATCAGGTTTGATGATAAGCTTGGTCTTGAAAAACCAAAGCAGTGTGAGAATTTTGCAGATTTTGATATTGATGTATCAAAAGCAGTAGAACCAAGAAGCAAAGCTGTAGAAGCTGATAGTCTCAGAAGCAATGGATCAGAAGATCAAGTTGCTGCATCTTTAGAGAATCTCAAGATTTCTGAAGAGCCAACAGTCAGAAGATCACCTAGACTTGCTTCAGCTCATTCAGAAGATGTGATCCTTGGGAAGAAAGATGATCCCATCAGAACAAGGGCATTCCTTAAGAACAATGCAGAATGTCAATTAGGTCTTGTTTCTTTGATCGAGCCAACTTCTGTTGACCAAGCTCTAGAAGATCCTGACTGGATAATTGCCATGCAAGAAGAACTAAATCAGTTTACAAGGAATGACGTATGGGACTTGGTTCCTAGACCAAAAGGATTTAACATCATCGACACTAAGTGGGTGTTCAGAAACAAGCTAAGCGATAAGGGAGAAGTGGTAAGAAACAAAGCCAGACTGGTTGCTCAAGGTTATAGTCAGCAAGAAGGGATTGACTACACAGAAACCTTTGCACCAGTGGCCAGGTTAGAATCTATTCGTCTATTAATTTCTTTTGCCACTCAACATAACATCACTCTTTATCAGATGGATGTCAAGAGTGCCTTCTTAAATGGTTATATAGATGAAGAAGTTTATGTCCATCAACCTCCTGGTTTTGAAGACTCCAAGTCTCCAAATCATGTTTTTAAATTAAAATCATTATACGGATTGAAGCAAGCTCCGAGAGCTTGGTATGAATGTAATACGGTGAACTGACTTTTTATCGATCGAAATGTCGCGGTTAAGCATGAGTCGCCACCGACTTTTATTTTATCCAAACAAATTCAGAAAGGCTAAAAGAAACAGAAAAAAACCTTTTAAAGAAATCTAAGTTCGGGGGGTAATTTATGCAAAGGGAAGGTGTAAGGCACCCTTTGCATCCATGGTTTTCCATGGGCTCTTAATTGCTTTGCTTGCTCGTTTGTCTTTAGAAAAAGTAGATGAAAGAAAAAAAAAGTGGACTTTAGCTCATAAATGAGCGTAGCCAGTTTTTTGAAGAATTGTGAGAAAGAATATGAAAATTGAGCATAGCAAGGCAATTAGGGGCAATTACCTTAAACTCAGATGATAGGTCTCTTTTTAGCCTTTCAGAATGAAAGGGTCTATCCTTGCCATAAGAGGGCAGGAAGCCTTTCGTTTGGAGATTGGAGGGTCATCGTGTTATCATTCGCCCTAAGACTATCCCATGCCATAGAGAGGCAGGTAGTCTAAGGAGAAGGATTCAGAATAGCCTTTCGTAGGCAACCAGAAGATACCTCAGCCTTATTCGTGGGCAACTTTTGAGGGTCGAGGTCATGTTAGTATATCGAAGGCAGCATCATTTTTAGGGTCTCATGACCTTTTATCGAGGCAACATGGCTGAGGTATCCTCATATTCGAGGGACTGGCTATTCTGCAAATAACACTAGGCAACAAGGCAACAGGCAACAAGGCAACAGAGAGGGTTACCCAAAAGCGTGCGTGTGTGCACCAATCACGTGATTATATTCAATTATATTATCTTGTAAATTAGTGAGGCTAATTCAATTTAATGGTTGTCACTCCCTATTTTACTAACCACGCAGTTTAATATAAAATAACAATAATAGCAAATATGGGGAAGGGGACAATGAAACCAGCGGATCTCCAATAGGGTTTGGCATAAGTAATAATAAAAGACAGAAAATATCAGGGTTAGGGTTTAGGGTACCACTACTCGTAGCTTTAGCAGCCGACAAACCCTGAAAATTGGAAAAGAAAGAATAAACAGAGGGGTGAGTGCATTATCGGTTCGGAGGCAAACACAGTTACCCCTAAAGAAAGCAAAAAGATAAAGGATTTAAATAAATAAATAAAAAGCAACTTAGCTTTGCATTTGATCTGGTATAGTTGGCAGGCAGAGGAAGCCTCGGAGGTAACCCTAAAAAATGGCAAAGGCAGACAATAGGTGAATGTATGCATAGTTCAAGAAATATAAGGGCAAACCCTAAAATCAAAAGGAGACCAAATAGGCTTTTAAAATAAAATAAATTAAATACTTAGCTTTGATTGGAAGGTTGATAATTGAGGGTTGTCTGAAGCATTGACTCTGACCCTCTGAGGATTGATAGAAAAATAACAAGAGGAAGCAGTGAGTGTATGGCTAATTCAATGGCAATTAAATTTAACCCTAATTTGACAAAAAAGAACAAGATAAAATAAAATGATTATTTAAAATAAATATGAAGTAGGACTTAGCTTTTGGCTTGACGTGGCGCATAGTCGGAGTATATTGGAAAACCAACCCTGAAAAGGCACAGAAACAAAAGTATTCAGTGTATGGAATGTTCGTCGTAAACCCTGATTAGGGTATGATTTAAATAAGAAAATATAAATGATTTAATTAATTATTGGTCTCGCGACCTAATTAATTAAATCAGGACAAGAAAATAAAATCGAATGCGAAAGTAATTTTTATGAATTTTTTAAAGTTATAATAGAATAAATATGAATTTTTGAAGTTTTTTTTAATAATTAAATCAAATTAAATAATATTGATATAAATAACATGTATATTAAATATTATATAATATAAATAAACAATAAGTATAAATTTATTCATAAATTTTTTATATAATTTATAACATAAAACACATTTTTTATTTGATGAAAAAGAAAAGAAAAAAAATATATATATTAAAATAGAATGAAAGAATTGTGTAATTAGAATAAAGGGAATTAAAAAACTCAGCTGCTGATCGTGTGCGGCGCAGGCGCGTGTCTACGGTGGATTGGCGCTTCTGTAGGCGTTGGATGCTTCTGGCTATGGATCTGACGGCTGCGATGGATTGAAAGCACATGATGCACATAGATCTTGATGTACCGGACCCCACGAGTCTTGCGCGCCTTTTTGTGTTTGAATCAGCCAATGAGAAGCTGCCACGCTTCACCTCCTTCAACGCAACCGTCGCCTTAGGCTATACCTTCGGCGGATCCGTTGCTAAAACCAATACCTACGGATTTTTTCCGTAGCTACAAAACCTGCACATCAAACATCGTAGTATGCGACATATAAATGCAAACAAAGACCATGGATCGACTGGGTTCAATCTTCTGAACGCAATGGTACCCTTATTACGTCATAATTTTGCCTTAAGCCAAAAGCCCCAATTCGAAGCTTAAGGGTCCATCAATGGCGGATTCTCGCACCTGCATCCAAACTTAACCAAACTATCCAGAAACGTTCTACACATTACCACAATCATGAATATGCAATTACATTTGATTAAAGATGTATGTATTATGCAAATCGACAAAGAATGGAAAACGGCAAACCGAGGAGTATGGGGATGCGTTCTTGATGTCTCAGGCCCTGGGAACGATCGGGAAATCTTCCTTGAGGATCTTGGAACACGTTACAATCAACAAAATCACTTGAATTGTCATCTAATTCAGAACTCGAAATTGAGTTTTCTTGGAATTTTTGGACTCGGTTTTAGGGTTCTTTGGCTGCAGAATCCGTCCATTTGTGATCTGAATTGTTTGTATATATATAGGAGACTGAATTAGGGCTATAAAATTGGATGAAATCTCAATGAATCTTTGATTGCAATTTTGATTGGAATTTGATTTTTCTAGTTTCCAAATTTGGTCTAAATCCAATATTTCCCTCACTAATTTGATTTGCACGAATTTGGTATTGATTATTGGATATTTGTGTGATTGATGATGATTGAAAAATAAGAACACATCACATATTTTATATTTAATACTTTTATATAATTAATTCATGATTTAAATGATTAAAATCATTAAATAATTAATAAAAATACTATAAAATATAAGGATGTGATTCTTGGAACGTGCATGGACTTGGAATGAAGATTGGGTGAAAAGGAAATGGGCCCATTTGGAAATATTTGAATTTTTGAACCTTTTCTCTTCACATTTGCCCTTGAAAATAGTCCAACTTTGACAAGGTCTATATCCATCAATTTTTGAGGTATGGAGGTGTTCTAGGACTTTTTAGAAACCTTAGATAATCCTCTAACCAATGTCTTTGGTCTCATGTCAAAATTATTTTCCATGCTCCTTGTGTGTCCTTTTGAAAAAAGTGACTTTTTGTTGTCTTTTGAAAATGACCTATAATGTTTTAGTCCATATCTCTCAAATGAAGCATTTTTAGACTTGGCATGTGAGAGACAAAATTGTAGAGAATCAAATTTCCTTCAAAATTAGCTTTGGATGGAGAATTTCTGATGTTCCGTGTGAGAGTTATGGCTGGTCAAAGTTCAGTTGACTTTTCCTATACAAAACCCTAATTTAGAAACTTCTTGATTTGCTGAATTTTGATCTTTCCTTGATGGATCATGATCAATTCTTGATCACATGGTGAATGATACTTCAATATGAGGATCTTGACAAAAAATCAGAAGTTTTGACTTTACTTTGACCACAGTTGACTTTTTAGGTCAACTAGTCAACTGTTGATTTTCTGAACAGTTAAGTGACCATTCCCTTGAATTGAGACTTGATACTTGTCATAGAGGTCATGTGAGATATTTTGAGCCATATGGGATGTCTTGGAGCCACTGATTCATTGATTTTCTTTCTGAACGACAAAGCCCTAGTTCTCTGATCTTTGCTTAGGAGAGATGTCTTTGAGCTTTATACCTTGATTTGAATTTGAATAAGAGAAATAGTGTGGGCAAATTTTGGGGTATGACAGCTGCCCCTGTTCAATTATCTTAAACCTGAAGATATAGAGTGGTTTGTATGCCAGCCGGTATCTGAAGGTGGAAGATGATTGAACACTAGAATACCAAGAAATTTGCCCTAGCAAAAATAGGGACTTTTGTCGGAGATGGGCTTAAAGATGCCATCCAGGTCTTGAGAGAAAGTTTATTGGAGACTGACTTAGATCTAAGTCTTTTGATCTATCCATGGAGGATATTCGAAACTAAGTATCAGAACTAAATCGTCGTCTTGATTATCTCTGAACTATCTTCGAAATAATTGTCACAATTAAATCTCTATCTTGATTATCTCTGAACTGTTAAGTATCAGAATCAAATCTCTGTTTTGATTATCTCTGAACTATCTTTGGAGGATACCCAAAATTAAGTGTCAGAATTAAATAACTATCTTGATTATCTCTGAACTATCTTTGGAGGATACCCAAAATTAAGTGTCAGAATTAAATAACTATCTTGATTATCTCTGAACTGTTAAGTATCAGAATTAAATCTTCGTTTTGATCATTTCTGAACTATCTCTGGAAGATATCCAAAATTAAGTGTCAGAACTAAATCTTTGTCTTGATCATTTCTGAACTATCTCTGGGGAATATCCGGAACTAAGTATCAGAATTTAGATATATGTGTTGATTATCTCTGAGCTATCTTTGGAAGATATCCAAAATTAAGTGTCAAAATTAAATCTCTGTCTTGATTATCTCTGAACTATCTCTGGAAGATATCCAAAATTAAGTGTCAAAATTAAATCTCTGTCTTGATTATCTCTGAACTATCTCTGGAGGATATCCAAAATTAAGTGTCAAAATTAAATCTCTGTCTTGATTATCTCTGAACTATCTCTGGAAGATATCCAAAATTAAGTGTCAAAATTAAATCTCTGTCTCGATTATCTCTGAACTATCTTTGGAGGATATCCAAAATTAAGTATCAGAACTAAATCTCTGTCTTGATTATCTCTGAACTATCTCTGGAAGATATCAAAAATTAAGTATCATAACTAAATCTCTGTCTTGATTATCTCTGAACTATCTCTGGAAGATATCCAAAATTAAGTATCAGAACTAAATCTCTGTCTTGAATAAGCGTCAGAATTAAATCGTTGACTTGATTATCTCTGCACTATATCTAGAAGACAATGTTTATTTGATTGTAGAAATAAGCTGGAAAAAGAAACATTAGTTTTATGCAATGTTGTGATGCATGCATTGTAATGTTTATGAATGAAAGTGTTATGCATAGGCAATGAGGCGTATGTATGTTATGTATGAATTTACTATGACACATGATATACGAAAATGATTTATGCTATTTGGAGTATCTTGAGAAAATAAATCTCTGTATCATTGTGATCTTGACGTTCCATATTGTCTTGAAGAAGTACAGCCGGGGATTTATGATTTAGGCTTGGGGATGATCAGAAATTTGATGTACCCTGATTGGGGACAAAAAGTATTAGTAATCCATGTTGGAGAAGAGGAATGTGTCGGGGAACCGACAATGTTGAAGAGGTAAACTCTGTTGAGGAGCTATGTCTTTTGTTGGACGAGTATGTTTGAAGATATCTTTTTGAGGATTACTCTGTGGGGATATGATCTCGTGAAGTCGACTCTGTGGGGAAGCATGGATGCCTTGAACATTGCCCCCCAGTGATTATAGCACTTGCCATTCTTGGACTCGTATTGGTTGGAAAACACCAATGAATGTTGATCGAAGCGTTGAACATGCCTTGTATACTTTGCCCCCAGCTAATAGGAACTTGAAGAGATTCACCTCTCGAGGACTTTATGAAGTGCATACTGTAGGTGACATGCCCCTAGTAATCGTACAGTTAGGATGATGCCCCTGACTGTTTGGAATCTTGACTTGATTTCCCCTGATGGATTGAGTAAAACGTGCCATGCCCCTTGTATACGTAGGAGACATTGCTTCTTGGAGTAATCTTGTCTGTCGGGATAACTTTCAGTCATTAGTTGTACCCTGTGCAAGTCCTTTCTTTTGCTAACATTTGAAATTATGTAGCAGAATATGTTTAATAATGTATTCATGAGATGCAATGCATACGTTTGTCTTGAGTTGTTTTTTTTTTTTGAAAAACATTAAAGCAGGAAATGTAAAAACATGACATTTGTAAGAACATGATATTTATAACAACATGCCGTTTGTAAAAACGTGACATTAACTCGGCATTTATGGTAAACCTTAAGGAGTCAGGATACCTTTTTGGTGACAGTATGCTTTCGAACTAACCATGCTTCAGTTAGGACTTTCAAGGGTTGTAACGTGGCTTGGTTCACGGTTTAAGAAACAAAGGATAATGGATCAAAATTTATTTATACCCATCCCCTTCTTCGTGATGTTCTCCAGTCCTAAGCTCAGTTAATTCAACTTATGCATTCAGGTTCCAAGAGACTTTTGGATTTGCACCTTTGATAATGATGATGGTTCACAAGAAAAGAGAACTTTTTAGATGGCAGTCCCTTCTTCCTTTTGGTAGTCACAACATTGTGTTGTTCAAGAATTTATTGACTTCTCTTTTTTCATTTTTTTTGATATCCCTAACTTTTGCCTGAACTGTCTATTTTGAGCTTACAGTCAGCGGGGTGCCTTGATTTTTGCCTAAGTCTTCTTTTTGATTTTTGACTTAGCAGGCTTTTCTTTGTATATATGTTTTTTCATTTTTTTTGAAAGATATTGATTGCCTTGCTTAATGATTGATGAACCATGATTGGATTTTGATTGACATCTCCAACGCTTCTTTGATGTATGCGAATGAACGCTTGTGATTGAAACCCTTGTCGAAAGGTGTACTGAATGATTCTCTTAAAATAGAATGCACAGCCAAATTAACTGAGCACTACCCTGCCCCAGGTTATGATCAAGGGTTTTAATTAGTACAAGAAAGAAACTTCTACTTCTTAGGCTCAAAGGGGTTGACGAGGGATTAACATCCTTATATCTCCACTATTTAGGAATTGAAACAATGCCTGTACATCGTCAGCATAGTCCGCTCAAAAGCATATTGTATGAGGTTGCGGTATCGTTTTCGTCATCCTCCCTCAAAAGGCTTACAACTTTAGCAAGAGTTGAATAAACATAAAACATATGCAAAGTAAATACGCAATTTAAAATGAGTGATAACGAAATAATGTACTCAAGACAAACATATGCAATGCACTGATGATAATTATTAAAACAGATAATGTCTATCATAAGTCGAATGTTTAAACAAACAAAATAGAAATTGAAAATGAAAGTAAATCTAATGATCTAAAAAGTTCATCCTTCTAGCCATCCATAGCATTAGCAATCTTGTTGTGATTAGGCATGGGAGCAGTGATCACATTAGGAGTTGCAGGGGTGTCGAACTCAATTTCGCCAGCGTCGATCATATCTTGGATCTTGTTCTTCAACGGCCAACAATTCTCTGTGTCATGTCCAGGACTATTAGAGTGATATGCGCACCACGCATTGGGTTTGTAACTAGGAGCAGAGGTGTTAGGATTCTTAGGAGGATCCCTAAGGGTGATCAAATTTGCCTTTAGCAGATGTTGTAAAGCTTGAGCTAGCGACGTGTTGATCTTTGTGAATTGACGTCTGGGTGTAACTTGTTTGTCTTGACGACCTTGTTGAGGCGCCGGTATGGAGCTCAGAACTGCCCCAATATGTTGATCATGGTTTATCCTTTTCTGCCCATACACAGCATTGGAATCTGACCTCCCATTGAAATGCTTCTTTGTAGTACTTGAGGATGTAGCCACTTGAATCTTACCACTTCGAATGCCACTCTCGACACGTTCGCCAGTCAGTATGAGGTCAGTAAAGCCAGACGAGGAGCTACCCAGTAAGTGACTATAGAACGGTCTAGTTAACGTGCCTGTAGCAACCTGCCTAAAAATTATAACTTAGAGAGTCGCCACCTATTCTGAAGGGCGAATAGGAAACCCTACGCAGTATAGAGATCAGGGTAAGATACTATATTCAGGTCGAGGGAAGGTGTTAGGCACCCTCAACCCTTTCCTAAAGGCTAACATTCAAAGATAAAGGTTTACGGCAAGGTTTATAAAGAAAGGTGACAAACAGTTAATAGGGTTAAAGACATGATTAAGATTTGGAGGAAGGGGACTCGCCTTGTTGCCAAGTGCCTACGTATCTCCTTATGGAGAATCAGAGTCAACGTAGTTCGGGGAAGGGTTGTACGCCCTTAGAGTTAGAGTTTGAATGGTTTGAAGGCTTTTTTACTGGCCTGTCGTAGTTTTGAATGAGGATGAAAATCCGTAGTTTGAAATTTGTGGTTTGAAAAAGACGGGTGTTTTAAGAGTGGGCGTACAACCCTGATTTTGATTTGTACTATTAACTGCGATAGTCGATTGATTCAATTACCATAGTTAACAGATTAATAGTTGTATCATTACCAATTCTAATCAATTGATTTGATTATTACTAATAATGAATTATAATATATTTTTTTTAATAATTCTATGAATTGATTTGCATTGTTACCCCTCGCAATCGATTGATTCGATTAAAAAGAATAACAAATTGAAGCGAGAGGAGAAGAACAGTTAATCATCACAACTAATAAAATAGTTGCAACCATTTAACCAAATAAAAATTAATTTTATTTTAATTAAATAAACAAACATGAAGTATATCCCTTTTTTTATTTTATTATTAGATTAAACTAGATTTAATTAATTAATTTTAAAAGACTAAAACTAACAAAAAAATACATCCTAATAATTACTTACATAACAAAATGAAAAGAAAAATATATACATGTGGGAAACAACCGCCCCACTATTGTTGTTTCAAGCTTTGACTTTTCCAATTTATGAAGCTCCAATGGGAGCGTGACAAGTGGCGTAATTAATTAAAAATAAAAAAACAAAACAAGCATACATAGAGAAAGAACCTTTCTCCTCTTCTTTCACGATTTGTTTCTTTCACAACTTGTTTCTGCACTTTTCCTTTCTTCTTCTCCTTTTCCCAAAATTCATTTTTCTCCCCAAAATAACAAAATCCATACATCATCAAATATTTAAAAGAAAGGAAACTTACATCAAGATGGTGGGGTCGAGAGAGACGGATCGGAATCACGGCGTTGGCGGCTTGTATTCGAGGTGGTTTTTGGAGGTTCGGTGGTTGATTGACGGCGTCGTTGAATCTGTTGAAGAGTTGCTCGTTGTTGATTGAAGCAAGGTCCAGTCGAGGTTGCGATTGTTCCGATCTGAAGTTGCTGCCGCAGCGGTTTCGTGTTTTGGCTTCGCATGATTTCTTCCACTTCTTTAACTTTACTCTTCCTGAAAAAGAAATTTGAAATAGATTGATGGTGATATCTGTAGTTAGTGATTTGGATTTGTGTTTTTATTCACTGTGTTTTGAATGATTTGTTTTAAACATTGATGAAGACTTAGTTTTAATGGAAAATTATTTACAGAGTACAAGCAATTGTTGATTTGAATTTGTACATGGCCATGAAAAAAACGTGAGGGTTGATGATTACAAATCTGAAACATATTGGCTTACTGTATAATTTAAAGATGATAAAGAAAGCTAGTGATTAGTTCTTGAAATTGTTAAAGAAAAAATATTTAAAGGTTAATAAAACTTAATAACAATTAGTATCTAAATTATAATAATTAGATAAAAGAATTAGAATTAGAATGGTTACCTATAGAAATTGGTTTTATGAGAAGCTAAAACTATAACGATTTTATAAGTTAATATAATTTTGGGATTTGTTAACACATATACACAATTGAAAGAGTTTTATATACATAAGATATTTTAAGATAAAACCATCAAATATTTATCACATGGTTGAAAAATAAAAACAAATTAAAATTAGAGAGGGGAGCCTCATATTTTAATCATCAGCCAAATAACATTGAAAAATTTTAAGAGAGGCCTCAGGTGTCATCATTGGCCAAAAGTTTGAGAAAAAAGTTTTAAAAACGGGGAGGCCTCATAGATTAATCATCGGCCAAAACAAGGTTAAAAAAACCGTAGAAAGTTTTTGTGAAAAAAAAAACTTAAAAAAGTGTAAATGAAATTTGATAGAATTGTTAGATAATTGTTGATGAAAAATGTGAAGGTGGAGTGCTCTATTTATAGAGTGGAATTAGGTCAAGAGCAATCCTAAAAAGGAAATGATCCAACCCAAAAGGCCCATGGACCTTCTTGATCCCCAAGATTAAGAACCTGGACGTACTTGTGTCCAGGTGCGAAAAAAGATTAAAAAAATAGTTTAAAAACATAAAAATGCACCAAGCGGGAACTGAACCCGTGACCTTTTATTTGCAAGCCTTACTTCCAAACCAACTTAGCTATGTTATTTATTTGAAATAAAAAGCCAATTGAAGGTGTATGAAGCATCGGTCATCATTTTCTATTTATTAAAATATAAGCAATTTAAGAATAAACTACTATATTTTAAAATAAACTTTAAATCGAATATTTATGAAATTCAGGATGTCAATGTAAATGAATCCAAGATTTTATAAAAAAATCCAATTTTGAAAATAATTTCGAAAACTTTTGTCACTAAAAAGTGTGGGCAAATTTTGGGGTACAACAGCTGCCCCTGTTCAATCTTCTTAAACCTGAAGAGGTAGATTCGCATGTTCGCCATTCGTGATCTAAAGGTGGAAGATGATTGAACACTTAAGTGCCCAAAAATTTGCACTCATCGATGCGGGAAGTAATGACGCTGGAGATGGGCTTAAAGATGCCATCCAGAAGTTGACAGAGTGTTGTCTGTGATGGAGGAATTCATCAAAATGAAGTAATGTCTTACATAAGACTACCTGGAGAGGTTCCTGAATAAGGTAGATCAATTAGGCTTTAAACAAAGCTCGGGAAGAACTGTCTTGTAGAAGATTAACTGAGAAGCTCCTTGAAAGGGCAAGGGATGTCTTAAAAAAATCGGATAAATATGTTAAGGAAGATTACCTAAAAAGGTGGAGATATGTCTTAGAGAAGACTACCTAGAAAGGCTCCTAGAAAGGATATAAAACGTCTTAAACAAGACTACCTAGAAAGGCTCCTAGAAAGGATATGAAACGTCTTAAACAAGACTACCTGGAAAGGCTATGGTACGTCTTAAACAAGACTCACCTGGAAAGGCTCTTAGATAGGATACGGGATATCTTAAACAAGACTTACCTAGAGAGGTTCCTATAAAGGGAACGATACGTTTTAAACAAAACTATCTAGAAAGATTCCTATAAAGGGAACGATATGTTTTAAACAAAACTATCTAGAAAGATTCCTATAAAAGACACGATACGTTTTAAACAAAACCATCTAGAAAGATTCCTATAAAGGACACGATACGTTTTAAACAAAACTACCTAGAAAGGTTCCTATAAAGGTCATGGGACGTTTTAAACAAAACTACCTAGAAAGGTTCCTATAAAGGTCGTGGAACGTTTTAAACAAAACTACCTATAAAAGGTCAGGATACGTCTTACACAAGACTGCTTGGAAAGGATAGGATACATCTTAAACAAGATTGCCTAGAAAGGTTAGGATACGTCTTAAACAAGACTGCTTGGGAAGGTTGATAATTGTCTTGGACAAGAATACCTGGAGAGGTAAGAAATTCTTTGATTGCTTCTAGATTGTCTTTGAAGAAAGACTTGGAATGAGGTATTGGAATTGTATCTGTTAAGATTGAATCGTTGATACGATCGTATTTGCACTGTAATTGGATGATAACATCCTTTTCGATTATGAAATGACCTGAAAAGGCAGCGTTAGTTTTATGCAATGTCATGATGCATGTGTCATGTAATGAGATTCTCAAAATAAATGAGAATTATGCATGTATGCTTATCCCACACTGCGGGATGTAAATAGTACAGGCGTGGGAAGATCAATTATGCAACAATGCTCCTTGTATGATACTAGTGTGACTCCCCGATTATCAGAAATTTTGAGAGACGTGCTCCTTAATATGAAGGAGGGACCTTTAGAGGGAACTCGAGTTCCACCATGTCTTGCCTGATATGCATTGCCCCAGTGTTTGATTTTTTTGAAAGATATGCCCCTAGTCAATAGGATCCTTGGTTGTATGCCCCTGTTTTAGGAAAACCCTCTGGATGTGGTTTCCCCATTCAAGAGTCTTTATCAGGAATGATCGTCTTTGATTAGACCAATTTTGAGGTCTCCTTGATGCTAAGTGTTGATTTAAATGTGAAGCAGATTCTTTTCAGAATGAGTCATGCGTTTAGGTTGCATCCTGACGGACAATGATTTGCTGAGTACTTAGGATGAGATGATGCCTTCTATAAGACTACCTGAAGAGGTCCTTGGAAAGAAATGGGATATTGTCTTAAATAAGATCGCGCTTTAAACAAAGCTCAAAGGGATGTGTTTGTGCAGAGGGTCAAAATATTCCTATAGAGGACAGAGACTTGTTTTTTTTTTTGTGGTGTTTTAAACAAAACTTAGGAAAAGATATCTTGAAGAAGATCACCCTAAAAAGGATGGTGAACTGTCTTAGAGAAGACTCTGTACTTTAAACAAAGTTTGACAAGGTTCTTGAAAGCATAAGAGAAGTTTGAATATGTCTTAAAAGACTAACTAAAAAAAAATTTAAGAGATGTCTTACAGAAGACTACCTAGAAAAGGTTCTTGGAAAGGAATATGTCTTAGAGAAGACTACCTAGAAAAGGTTCTTGGAAAGGAATATGTCTTAGAGAAGACTGTTTGAAAGGGTTTGAAAATAGAAAGGATAAGGTGGGTCTTTAAAAGACTGTCTGAAAAAGGCTCCTAAAAAGGGTGAGAAGTATTTGAACATGTCTTAAAGAAGACTATATGGACAGATTGAGAAGTATCCTATAAAGGTTCCTGGAAAGGATGTGAGACTGGCATTGACACCATCTGATACTGAGTGACCTTTGCAACGTGCCCCCAGGTGATGGACTTGCCCCATGGGCTATTCAGCATCCTTGAGAGATTCCAATGGATCTTGATTAGATTGCCCCATGTAAATGGGATAATGACGAGTTATGCCATGTGTACATATTAGCCATCCCAGTCATGAGTAAGGGATGTTTCTTCTTTTGACGAGTTTTTAAAGCTACTTCGTCAGTCAGTAGGATTTTTAGCCATTAGCCATGCCCCATGCAACTTCTCCCTGATGTTTAAACATCTGAAACTACATAGACAAGTGTACTTTGTAATGAAATTCATAAGATGCGAATGCATATGTTTGTCTTGAAAGTTTAAAAACATTTTTTTTGAATAAAACGAAGTTTTTTTTTGTAAGAAAGTGATATCAACTCAAAAGTTATAGTAGACCTTAAGGAGTCGGGATACCTTTGGTAACAGTATGCTTTCGAACTAACCATGCTTCAGTTAGGACTTTTAAGGGTTGTAACGTGGCCTGGTTCACGGTTTAAAGAAACAAAGGATAGTGGCTCAAAGTTTATTTGTACCCATCCCAATCTTCGTGATGTTCTCCAGTCCTATGCTCAGTTAACTATGCATTTAGTCTCCAAAAGAATTTGGGGAATTATGACATTGACTTTTATGATGGTTCAAAAACCAAAGGTTTATCTGCAAAGGCAGTCATTCTCCTTTCTTGTAATATCTTTCCTTTTGTCAAAGGTATATAGTGACCTCTTTTCGACTTCGTTATCCCTAACTTTTGCCTGAACTGTTCGTTTTAAAACTACAGTCAGCGGGATGTCCCAATTTTGCCTAAGTCTCCTTAATAGGTTTCGACTTAGCAGGCCCTTGCATTGCTTTCTCTTTTTTCTTTGCGGATATTGACTTCCGAACTTAATGATGACGGGGAACCATCGGTGATTATGTTCAAAGGAACAACTTGGATTAATTAAGTTAACTGAGCAACTACCCTACCCCAGGTTATGTATTAAGGGTTTTATTTTATATGAAGGAAAACTCCTACTTCTTTAGGCTCAAAGGGGTTGACAAGGGATTAACATCCTTATATCTCCGTTATTTAGGAATTGAAACAATGCATGTACATCGTCAACACGGTCTGTTCGAAAGCGTAGTGTATGAAATTGTGGTATCGTTTTCGTCATTCTCCCTCTAAAGGTGTACGACTTTTAACGAGAGTTGAATATCACAAATGAGAAAACCGAGTAAAAACACAGTTTTAAATATAGTGAGAACACTAGGAGTAAATCAAGACAAACGTAAGCAATGCATTAATGATTATTGTAAAGTACACAGCATATGTCGTAAGACTAATGTTTAAACAAACGGAAAGAATTTGCGAATGAAAACAAAACTAATGATCTAAGAAATCCTCCTTCTAGCCACCTATGGCTTTAGACTTGTGAGGATCTTCGAACACAATGAGCCCTTCTTCAATCAAATCTTGGATCTTGTGCTTCAATGGCCCACAATCCTCTGTATCATGGCCAGGACTATCTGAATGATAAGCGCACCTAGCATGATGCTTGTACCCAGGAGCGGGGTTAGCTGGAGCTGAGTATGGAGGCAGCAGAGTTACCAGGTTCTGGCTGAGCAGACGTTGCAAAGCTTGAGACAGTGGCATGTACAACGGAGTGAATGATCGTTTTGGCTTGGACCTCCAGGTGCGTTGGCCACCCTGTTGCTTTTGCTGATCCATTGATCTCTTCTGCTGAAATCTTGTTGGATAATATGGTCGGGATGTTAGGTTATCCTTCCCAATGGTCCCTTGTTCTGGAGATAGAAGAGGAATCTTCTCTTAATGTCATGAAAATGATGTGTATGCCATGCATGATATGTATGATATCTTTTTTTCTTTCTTTTTTTTGAATAAAATATGATGCAAGAATGCCCCTGATGTATGATGAATGGAAAAAGAAATAAATAAAAAAATGATCAACACATATATATATACATATAGCACATAATCACATAGGTTCATAGGTCCGACGTAGCGGCTCTTGGGAGCCAACCTTATTATAGGGGGGTTCTAGAAGGTCTCATGGGGTCGTTCGTAGCCTCCGAGACTTTTTGTCTCTTCGGATTTTAGAACAACTCATTTTATCCATGAGGTTCGAATTTTTGGGGTAGGTTCTCGGAGAGATCAGCCAAGTATCCAGTCCAGCCCTCAACAAAGTCAAGCCTCATTTTGGACATTTCTGAATACTCAACCCACTCCGAGTGGAGTTATCAATGAGACTCGTAGGCGATTCATACTCCCCTATTGATCTCAAAGTTAACTCCCACACTTAGGGTTTAACACAACATAGAAAATACCAGCAATGCATATAATATATAATCAAACATTTTAAGGCAGATAAATAAACATTTAATCAAAAAAACAAAAAAAAACAAAAACAAATAAATAAATAATTTAAAATTTATTAAAAGAGATGAACCTCCCCTAAACCCTAAAAATGGCAAGTTTTCTAACCCTAAAATGCGCCCAAACCTAACCCCTGCCAAAACCTATAGGAGCATAGTATTCACCATTTAAGTGGTCCCCAGCAGAGTCGCCAGCTGTAGCAACCTGCCTAAAAATTATAACTTAGAGAGTCGCCACCTATTCTGAAGGGCGAATAGGAAACCCTACGCAGTATAGAGATCAGGGTAAGATACTATATTCAGGTCGAGGGAAGGTGTTAGGCACCCTCAACCCTTTCCTAAAGGCTAACATTCAAAGATAAAGGTTTATGGCAAGGTTTATAAAGAAAGGTGACAAACAGTTAATAGGGTTAAAGACATGATTAAGATTTGGAGGAAGGGGACTCGCCTTGTTGCCAAGTGCCTACGTATCTCCTTATGGAGAATCAGAGTCAACGTAGTTCGGGGAAGGGTTGTACGCCCTTAGAGTTAGAGTTTGAATGGTTTGAAGGCTTTTTTACTGGCCTGTCGTAGTTTTGAATGAGGATGAAAATCCGTAGTTTGAAATTTGTGGTTTGAAAAAGACGGGTGTTTTAAGAGTGGGCGTACAACCCTGATTTTGATTTGTACTATTAACTGCGATAGTCGATTGATTCAATTACCATAGTTAACAGATTAATAGTTGTATCATTACCAATTCTAATCAATTGATTTGATTATTACTAATAATGAATTATAATATATTTTTTTTAATAATTCTATGAATTGATTTGCATTGTTACCCCTCGCAATCGATTGATTCGATTAAAAAGAATAACAAATTGAAGCGAGAGGAGAAGAACAGTTAATCATCACAACTAATAAAATAGTTGCAACCATTTAACCAAATAAAAATTAATTTTATTTTAATTAAATAAACAAACATGAAGTATATCCCTTTTTTTTATTTTATTATTAGATTAAACTAGATTTAATTAATTAATTTTAAAAGACTAAAACTAACAAAAAAATACATCCTAATAATTACTTACATAACAAAATGAAAAGAAAAATATATACATGTGGGAAACAACCGCCCCACTATTGTTGTTTCAAGCTTTGACTTTTCCAATTTATGAAGCTCCAATGGGAGCGTGACAAGTGGCGTAATTAATTAAAAATAAAAAAACAAAACAAGCATACATAGAGAAAGAACCTTTCTCCTCTTCTTTCACGATTTGTTTCTTTCACAACTTGTTTCTGCACTTTTCCTTTCTTCTTCTCCTTTTCCCAAAATTCATTTTTCTCCCCAAAATAACAAAATCCATACATCATCAAATATTTAAAAGAAAGGAAACTTACATCAAGATGGTGGGGTCGAGAGAGACGGATCGGAATCACGGCATTGGCGGCTTGTATTCGAGGTGGTTTTTGGAGGTTCGGTGGTTGATTGACGGCGTCGTTGAATCTGTTGAAGAGTTGCTCGTTGTTGATTGAAGCAAGGTCCAGTCGAGGTTGCGATTGTTCCGATCTGAAGTTGCTGCCGCAGCGGTTTCGTGTTTTGGCTTCGCATGATTTCTTCCACTTCTTTAACTTTACTCTTCCTGAAAAAGAAATTTGAAATAGATTGATGGTGATATCTGTAGTTAGTGATTTGGATTTGTGTTTTTATTCACTGTGTTTTGAATGATTTGTTTTAAACATTGATGAAGACTTAGTTTTAATGGAAAATTATTTACAGAGTACAAGCAATTGTTGATTTGAATTTGTACATGGCCATGAAAAAAAACGTGAGGGTTGATGATTACAAATCTGAAACATATTGGCTTACTGTATAATTTAAAGATGATAAAGAAAGCTAGTGATTAGTTCTTGAAATTGTTAAAGAAAAAATATTTAAAGGTTAATAAAACTTAATAACAATTAGTATCTAAATTATAATAATTAGATAAAAGAATTAGAATTAGAATGGTTACCTATAGAAATTGGTTTTATGAGAAGCTAAAACTATAACGATTTTATAAGTTAATATAATTTTGGGATTTGTTAACACATATACACAATTGAAAGAGTTTTATATACATAAGATATTTTAAGATAAAACCATCAAATATTTATCACATGGTTGAAAAATAAAAACAAATTAAAATTAGAGAGAGGAGCCTCATATTTTAATCATCAGCCAAATAACATTGAAAAATTTTAAGAGAGGCCTCAGGTGTCATCATTGGCCAAAAGTTTGAGAAAAAAGTTTTAAAAACGGGGAGGCCTCATAGATTAATCATCGGCCAAAACAAGGTTAAAAAAACCGTAGAAAGTTTTTGTGAAAAAAAAAAACTTAAAAAAGTGTGAATGAAATTTGATAGAATTGTTAGATAATTGTTGATGAAAAATGTGAAGGTGGAGTGCTCTATTTATAGAGTGGAATTAGGTCAAGAGCAATCCTAAAAAGGAAATGATCCAACCCAAAAGGCCCATGGACCTTCTTGATCCCCAAGATTAAGAACCTGGACGTACTTGTGTCCAGGTGCGAAAAAAGATTAAAAAAATAGTTTAAAAACATAAAAATGCACCAAGCGGGAATTGAACCCGTGACCTTTTATTTGCAAGCCTTACTTCCAAACCAACTTAGCTATGTTATTTATTTGAAATAAAAGGCCAATTGAAGGTGTATGAAGCATCGGTCATCATTTTCTATTTATTAAAATATAAGCAATTTAAGAATAAACTACTATATTTTAAAATAAACTTTAAATCGAATATTTATGAAATTCAGGATGTCAATGTAAATGAATCCAAGATTTTATAAAAAAATCCAATTTTGAAAATAATTTCGAAAACTTTTGTCACTAAAAAGTGTGGGCAAATTTTGGGGTACAACAGTGCCCATGAATATGTCCACCAACTCTCTATCGTTCAAAGAAGGTCGGACCCTTCCAGCTAGATCTCTCCACTTTTGTGCGTACTCTTTTAAACTTTCTTTAGGTCCCATAGACATGCTTTGTAGTTGCATGCGAGTTGGTGCGAGATCGGAATTATATTGGTATTGCTTATAGAAAGCAACAACTAAATCTTCCCAGGTATGGATGTTGGTACTTTCCAGTTGATAGTACCATTCGAGTTGAGTTCCAGATAAACTTTCCTGAAAGAAATGGATCCAGAGCCTCTTATCAGCAGTGTGAGGCTGAATCTTCCTTACATAAGACCTCAAGTGTAGTTTAGGACAAGAGACTCCATCATACTTAGCAAAGGCGGGAGTTTTGAATTTTGGAGGAATAACGACCCCAGGCACAAGTCCAAGTTCTTCAAAATCCAGCCCAGGTACCTTCTGAATTTCCACACTTCTCAGACGCTCTTCTAACATCTTGTATTTGTCAACGGGATGTTTGCCCTCATGGTAATAATCCTCTTCTTTTTCAGAGAGTTCGGCAGAATCGTGGTTACTTTTTGCATCGGTTTTGATACTAGCATCATCATCTTGCTCATCCTCATCACTGTCTTCAGAGGTTTCGGCATCCCTGAGTTGCAAGATTGGTCTAAGCATTTTCACTCGAGTCTTCTTACCCTCTTTGGGAGCTTCAGCTTCTTCAACCTTTTTGAGAGGGCCTTTGAACCTTCTTCCCAGATTGAGAACACCTTTAGGTTTCTTGGTCTTCTTTTCCTTCTTAGTCAGAAGGGATTTCAGCTCATCTTGCCCCTTGGACAAATTCAGAATCAAGGCTTGGAACTCAGTGTTTTGAGCTTGGAGATCCTTAACTGATTGTTCGAGATTCATGATGCTGAAATAAACAGCGAGGAAGGATGAGAGACCTATTGTAAGAAACCTGTTATGCGATGTTATGAATGTAAATGCAATGCTTTCGAGGATCTATAGGAAATTTAGTTTGCAACGTTTAGACATTGAATCAAACACAGCTATGTCTAGAGAATTCTGGCTTTCGTCTTTGGACGTCCTTCTTTGAGAATCAAGCTCACCATATCGAGTGGGTCATCGCCTCTGATTCGGGATACTTCTGAATTTAAAGGTACCTGGCTAGAGGAAAATAAATCCTCTTGCCCCTTGATAGGTATCGAGTCTCTGAATTGGAAGGCACGTGGCCAGAGGAAAATAAATCCTCTTGCCCCTAGATAGGAATTCAGTCCTTGATAAGAGCACCTGAAATTGTGCGCCCTAAATTCCTAAGATCCTTGAAAGGGTTAGTTGATCATGTTATGCTTATGATGTCATGATGTCATGATGTTATGCGAATGCAGTTCATTAGTCATAGTGTGAGATAGTAAGGACAAACAAGTCCTTTCAACAAAACCTGCGAGAAAATGAAGGTTAGTAGCAAACACAAACAAGTCACACAAGTCAGGCAAGTCACACAAGTCACACAATTTTGCCTTATGGTTAGGCTTGCACGTGGTTCACAGGTACGTACCCTCCCCCTGAAGTTTAGTTGGTTCAACCTGTCCTATATAAAGATCGGGTTCTAGGGAGCTCATATCATTGACCTTTCTCGAAGGCGCTTATCTCAGTTCGGCAATCGAATCACCAACCGAGAAGGTCCTGAAAGTCCAGTCCATATGAGTGTAGCTTCGAGTATCAACCAACTTCAGTCGGAACCAAAGCCAGCCATCTCGCTACTTTCTAAAAGGCCAAGGTCAAGTTCGACTAAGGTTCTAAGGGCGAATTAGTGCTTAATGACACCACGCGGCAGCCAAGCATTTCCTCAGGTCGGATCCCAAGGAACACCAGGACAAACCAATGTGTCACACTAACGATGGCCATCAAGTCAACCACATCAGTATACGCTGTGCAGTCTCATTGATCTCATGCCATTTACCTAAGGTACTCAGATCCGGGTTAGGATCTTTCACACAGCAGAATACACAAAACAGCCCTGCAAAAGTAAAGCAAACAAAGCAAACAATAGAAAACATTTAAGTGATTCCTAAACTTTTAAGGTAACCCCTCTTTTATCGAAATTTTCCCCAGCAGAGTCGCCAGTTCTGTAATACGGTGAACTGACTTTTTATCGATCGAAATGTCGCGGTTAAGCATGAGTCGCCACCGACTTTTATTTTATCCAAACAAATTCAGAAAGGCTAAAAGAAACAGAAAAAAACCTTTTAAAGAAATCTAAGTTCGGGGGGTAATTTATGCAAAGGGAAGGTGTAAGGCACCCTTTGCATCCATGGTTTTCCATGGGCTCTTAATTGCTTTGCTTGCTCGTTTGTCTTTAGAAAAAGTAGATGAAAGAAAAAAAAAGTGGACTTTAGCTCATAAATGAGCGTAGCCAGTTTTTTGAAGAATTGTGAGAAAGAATATGAAAATTGAGCATAGCAAGGCAATTAGGGGCAATTACCTTAAACTCAGATGATAGGTCTCTTTTTAGCCTTTCAGAATGAAAGGGTCTATCCTTGCCATAAGAGGGCAGGAAGCCTTTCGTTTGGAGATTGGAGGGTCATCGCGTTATCATTCGCCCTAAGACTATCCCATGCCATAGAGAGGCAGGTAGTCTAAGGAGAAGGATTCAGAATAGCCTTTCGTAGGCAACCAGAAGATACCTCAGCCTTATTCGTGGGCAACTTTCGAGGGTCGAGGTCATGTTAGTATATCGAAGGCAGCATCATTTTTAGGGTCTCAAGACCTTTTATCGAGGCAACATGGCTGAGGTATCCTCATATTCGAGGGACTGGCTATTCTGCAAAAAACACTAGGCAACAAGGCAACAGGCAACAAGGCAACAAGGCAACAGAGAGGGTTACCCAAAAGCGTGCGTGTGTGCACCAATCACGTGATTATATTCAATTATATTATCTTGTAAATTAGTGAGGCTAATTCAATTTAATGGTTGTCACTCCCTATTTTACTAACCACGCAGTTTAATATAAAATAACAATAATAGCAAATATGGCGAAGGGGACAATGAAACCAGCGGATCTCCAATAGGGTTTGGCATAAGTAATAATAAAAGACAGAAAATATCAGGGTTAGGGTTTAGGGTACCACTACTCGTAGCTTTGGCAGCCGACAAACCCTGAAAATTGGAAAAGAAAGAATAAACAGAGGGGTGAGTGCATTATCGGTTCGGAGGCAAACACAGTTACCCCTAAAGAAAGCAAAAAGATAAAGGATTTAAATAAATAAATAAAAATCAACTTAGCTTTGCATTTGATCTGGTATAGTTGGCAGGCAGAGGAAGCCTCGGAGGTAACCCTAAAAAATGGCAAAGGCAGACAATAGGTGAATGTATGCATAGTTCAAGAAATATAAAGGCAAACCCTAAAATCAAAAGGAGACCAAATAGGCTTTTAAAATAAAATAAATTAAATACTTAGCTTTGATTGGAAGGTTGATAATTGAGGGTTGTCTGAAGCATTGACTCTGACCCTCTGAGGATTGATAGAAAAATAACAGGAGGAAGCAGTGAGTGTATGGCTAATTCAATGGCAATTAAATTTAACCCTAATTTGACAAAAAAGAACAAGATAAAATAAAATGATTATTTAAAATAAATATGAAGTAGGACTTAGCTTTTGGCTTGACGTGGCGCATAGTCGGAGTATATTGGAAAACCAACCCTGAAAAGGCACAGAAACAAAAGTATTCAGTGTATGGAATGTTCGTCGTAAACCCTGATTAGGGTATGATTTAAATAAGAAAATATAAATGATTTAATTAATTATTGGTCTCGCGACCTAATTAATTAAATCAGGACAAGAAAATAAAATCGAATGCGAAAGTAATTTTTATGAATTTTTTAAAGTTATAATATAATAAATATGAATTTTTGAAGTTTTTTTAAAAATTAAATCAAATTAAATAATATTGATATAAATAATATGTATATTAAATATTATATAATATAAATAAACAATAAGTATAAATTTATTCATAAAATTTTTATATAATTTATAACATAAAACACATTTTTTATTTGATGAAAAAGAAAAGAAAAAAAATATATATTAAAATAGAATGAAAGAATTATGTAATTAGAATAAAGGGAATTAAAAAACTCAGCTGCTGATCGTGTGCGGCGCAGGCGCGTGTCTACGGTGGATTGGCGCTTCTGTAGGCGTTGGATGCTTCTGGCTATGGATCTGACGGCTGCGATGGATTGAAAGCACATGATGCACATAGATCTTGATGTACCGGACCCCACGAGTCTTGCGCGCCTTTTTGTGTTTGAATCAGCCAATGAGAAGCTGCCACGCTTCACCTCCTTCAACGCAACCGTCGCCTTAGGCTATACCTACGGCGGATCCGTTGCTAAAACCAATACCTACGGATTTTTTCCGTAGCTACAAAACCTGCACATCAAACATCGTAGTATGCGACATATAAATGCAAACAAAGACCATGGATCGACTGGGTTCAATCTTCTGAACGCAATGGTACCCTTATTACGTCCTAATTTTGCCTTAAGCCAAAAGCCCCAATTCGAAGCTTAAGGGTCCATCAATGGCGGATTCTCGCACCTGTATCCAAACTTAACCAAACTATCCAGAAACGTTCTACACATTACCACAATCATGATTATGCAATTACATTTGATTAAAGATGTATGTATTATGCAAATCGACAAAGAATGGAAAACGGCAAACCGAGGAGTATGGGGATGCGTTCTTGATGTCTCAGGCCCTGGGAACGATCGGGAAATCTTCCTTGAGGATCTTGGAACACGTTACAATCAACAAAATCACTTGAATTGTCCTCTAATTCAGAACTCGAAATTGAGTTTTCTTGGAATTTTTGGACTCGGTTTTAGGGTTCTTTGGCTGCAGAATCCGTCCATTTGTGATCTGAATTGTTTGTATATATATAGGAGACTGAATTAGGGCTATAAAATTGGATGAAATCTCAATGAATCTTTGATTGCAATTTTGATTGGAATTTGATTTTTCTAGTTTCCAAATTTGGTCTAAATCCAATATTTCCCTCACTAATTTGATTTGCACGAATTTGGTATTGATTATTGGATATTTGTGTGATTGATGATGATTGAAAAATAAGAACACATCACATATTTTATATTTAATACTTTTATATAATTAATTCATGATTTAAATGATTAAAATCATTAAATAATTAATAAAAATACTATAAAATATAAGGATGTGATTCTTGGAACGTGCATGGACTTGGAATGAAGATTGGGTGAAAAGGAAATGGGCCCATTTGGAAATATTTGAATTTTTGAACCTTTTCTCTTCACATTTGCCCTTGAAAATAGTCCAACTTTGACAAGGTCTATATCCATCAATTTTTGAGGTATGGAGGTGTTCTAGGACTTTTTAGAAACCTTAGAGAATCCTCTAACCAATGTCTTTGGTCTCATGTCAAAATTATTTTCCATGCTTCTTGTGTGTCCTTTTGAAAAAAGTGACTTTTTGTTGTCTTTTGAAAATGACCTATAATGTTTTAGTCCATATCTCTCAAATGAAGCATTTTTAGACTTGGCATGTGAGAGACAAAATTGTAGAGAATCAAATTTCCTTCAAAATTAGCTTTGGATGGAGAATTTCTGATGTTCCGTGTGAGAGTTATGGCTGGTCAAAGTTTAGTTGACTTTTCCTATACAAAACCCTAATTTAGAAACTTCTTGATTTGCTGAATTTTGATCTTTCCTTGATGAATCATGATCAATTCTTGATCACATGGTGAATGATACTTCAATATGAGGATCTTGACAAAAAATCAGAAGTTTTGACTTTACTTTGACCACAGTTGACTTTTTAGGTCAACTAGTCGACTGTTGATTTTCTGAACAGTTAAGTGACCATTCCCTTGAATTGAGACTTGATACTTGTCATAGAGGTCATGTGAGATATTTTGAGCCATATGGGATGTCTTGGAGCCACTGATTCATTGATTTTCTTTCTGAACGACAAAGCCCTAGTTCTCTGATCTTTGCTTAGGAGAGATGTCTTTGAGCTTTATACCTTGATTTGAATTTGAATAAGAGAAATAGTGTGGGCAAATTTTGGGGTATGACAATGAACGTTTAAGTTCTTTCCTTCTAGTGACCTTCAGTGCTTCTGCTTCTGATCTCAAGTTCTTCTGATGCTTCCATAGACCCATGTTCTGATTCTGCTTTGACCATCTTCTGATGTCTTGCCAGACCATGTTCTGATGTTGCATGCTGAACCTTCTGAGACAAAGCTTCTGAGCGCTGATTTGTGCATACTCTTTATATATTTCCTGAAAAGGAAATTGCAATGTATTAGAGTACCACATTATCTCACACAAAATTCATATCCTTGTTATCATCAAAACTAAGAATATTGATCAGAACAAATCTTGTTCTAACATCGACCACTGGCACAATGGTCCTGACAACACCAAGCTTAAAATCATACCTCAGCTCTAATATGGCATCGTCCACCGGTATAGTGGTCCTAAAGATGCCTAGTTAAAAATTATAACCATGTTTCAAACTCCAACTAGTGTCGACCATAGGCATAGTGGTCCAAATGACACTGAGTCCCAATTTTAACTATTGACATATAAATAAACAATGACAAATAATAATAATATTCATTGTGTTGTCAATTTCTCTAAGTAAAAAATACTTGATAAACCAACACCTAAAGTGTCCAAAATAAAATACAACGTGATAAGAAAATGACATGAAGAGTAAATTCCCACTAACCAAGTGTATCAAAAGAACTCAAAATACCCATGTTCTCAACATGGTTTTTGAACACAATGGGCCTAAGTCCCTTGATTAGTGGATCAACAAACATGAAATCAATACTAATTTATCTTTCAAAACAAGTTCAAAACCAGTTCAAAGAACTAAGGTATCACTAAGAGGTCAACATTATCACGCAATCCCCTTTAGGCGGAATGCACAAACCCAGGTCACAACACGGGTCGGAACCTCAAATAAGTTACTCGATGAGCATACATTAGGTTTAAAAATCTATCTCCTTTGAATAGATAAATTCTCTAAACCAAAGCACCTCTAGCAACTTAATCCACAAATTTCAAGATTAGTCTACTCAATGAGCATACATTGAATTTAGAAATCTATCTCCTTTAGGCGGATAAATTCTTTAGACTAAAGCATATCCAATAGCTATATCCATAATTAACCATAATCTCTACATACAATTATCCTCCTTTAGGAAGTCGATCATAATAATGACTGAAAACAATTCCTCAAACTACAAAAAGGCTTTAATAAATTAAAATGAGTGATCTCACTTTGGTGGTAATCACACCGAATAATTTATAGAAATTCTACGTATGTGAATTATATAAAGTGTGGTGAATTCATACTGTGTATGTATGTTATTCATTATAAGTAATTATATAATTTCTATAATGATGTGAATTATCACCCTTCTGTTGGAATATTTTTTATAACGGCATCGCTCAGGTACAGAAGATTAGAGTTGCTTCTAGCAAGAGAGTAGCTAGAGGAGTTATTATTATTTTATTTTCGTATTTTGGATTTGTGTCATGCTCTGGTTATGAAACAGTGAGAAACATTTTTATTCATGTTTTTAGCAATATTTTGTATAATATTTTTATTTTGTTATTTTAATAAGTTATGTGATGTTTGGATTTGATGCCTCCTTTTTCTAATAAAGTAAACTATTATGAGACAATAATGTGTTGTCCGAATAAATGTGATTCTGCTGTTACATGCTTATGTGAAAGTGTATGAAAATCATGAATTTTAATTAAGTGTTATTGAACATAGGCATTTGTGGTTTTTGAAAATTTACATTTGGGTTTGGATATAGAAAATAATAACCAGGTCAAACCTACTTAAATCCACTAATAAAAAATTTATTACTAGTGTTTTTGTTGTGTGTTGTATAATTTATTACTTATAGTCTTAACTTATTTAGACTTAATTAGTGTTTTTTTTCATAGTGAGTTATATAATTTACTACTTTTTTAATTGAAGCATTTTGTTTCATATTTTATTTATTTATTCTAACAATTTTAACTTCTTAATTTATAAAATTACATTCTTGATATTTTTTCCTCAAATTCTCATCTCATTCAATTTCAAAAGTTTGATTCATTAATGACGTGACATTGCTTTGATAGTTTTTTTTATTCGTGCACGGAGTGATAATAATTACTATAAAAAAGCAACATACACCTATTTAAAATTTCAAGTTTAAACTTAAAGAATGAAATTCAATTTAACATTATTGACTTTTGTTAGTTGAACCAAGATATTGATGTGATTGTCATCCTTATAAGTTGGGAATGTATTCTTCCGCCTGAATTTTTTCCATGTTTCCTTCTATGATAAATCCTAACCCTTTATTTTATTTTTAAATTTTAAATATCCTAATTTTTTTCAATGATCATGATTTTACTGGACCGACCCTCCATTCATTGAAGAGAATCTAGTCCTTTGTAAATTTAGATGACATTCTTGTAAGTGGAATAATTTCATGGATCAATTATATGAAATTAGAACACCAATACTTACTTGTTGCAGACATGATTTGGGAATTAGGATTGTCGTTATTTTCACCTTGATTCGATCCCTGAAAAGATGAATGACCGGATCTTCCTTTGTATCTCACACTCCTCGTTCACAACTCTCACTGGGGCAAGTTGTGGAGCCGTTAGTTATGTTTCTAATTTTGTGATTACATAGGGGACCTAGCCAAATAATATATATAACCCTAGTCCCTACCCATTACGGGCAAGGGTTAAAAACCCACACTTTTGCCCACATCAATCAGGTTTCGGATACTCAAGCTTTTAATTAAAATGATTACTTAACCAATAAAGGAGCCTATTTATGCACCCCCATCAGAATCATGACTAACACATTTTTCACAAACTAAATAACAATTGATTATAGCCCATAAAATGATAAATAACTCTAACATTCTCCCACTTGGGCAAAATCAATTGTGTGATTTTAATTTTAAAAATACATTTTGAAACGACGTTCAGGTTAATGACTAATTCTTTAAAATTCGGTCGCATTTTAAGGAAATGTATGGTTTCAGGTGCAGTATATAAATGACTCCATCTAACAAAAATTAAGCAGTATTGAATCATGGCAATTATTATATTCTTCATTGACAAAAAACCTTTCATGGTTACAAATACTACAGACCCTGTCAACTAGTCAACTGTTATTTTCTTTATCAGTCCTAAACAATTTCTCTCAAATGCATTAACGCCAAAGAAATTGCATGGTTTTATAAATCATAATGCCTCAGCTCCAATATGATGTCAACCATCGGCACAATGGTCTTGACAACACCAAGCTTAAAATCATACCTCAGCTCTAATATGGCATCGTCCACCGGTATTGTTGTCCCGAAGATGCCTAGTTCAAAATTATAACCATGCCTCGACTCCAACTAGTGTCGACCATAGTCACAGTTGTCCAAATTACAATGAGTCCCAATTTTAACAATTGACGTATAAATAAACAATGACAAATAATAATAATATTCATTGCGTTGTCAATTGCTCATAATAATAATAATATCTTCTTGAGCTTCAATACTTATGTTACGGATGAAAAACGCCTCCGATTTATTCATGTTAATATCTTGGCCCGACGCTTCGGCATACACCTTCAAAATATACATAAGGTGTCTAACTTCTGTAAGATTTTCCCTGCAAAAAAGAAAACAATTGTCAACATAAAGTAAGTGAACACCGAAGGTGGCCCCCTAAAGATCTTGATTCCATGAATGTCTCCTCTGTCAACTGAGCTTATGATAATGGTTGTAAGACCTTTGGCTATGAGAATGAAGAGATAAGGAGAAAGTGGATCTCCTTGTCTCAATCCCCTTTCTGGCTGAATGGGTCCGACACGATCCAAATTAAATAAAACAGAATAATGAACTGAAGTAACACACATTATCTTCCAGTGAACCCACCTTTCTGCAAATCTCAATCTAACTAACATCCCTCTCAAAAAAACTCCAATCAACCCAATCGTACGCTTTTCTAATATCACTCTTAAGAGCTAATTCCGCAATGTTACCTCTTGTCTTGCATTTTTTATTATGAATAACCTCGAAAGCTATCAATGCATTATCAAGAATAGATCTCTCTTCCACAAATGCCGATTTCTCTTCTGACACACACTTAGAGACAACATTTCAAGCTGTTTGCAAGGAGTTCATATACCATTTTATACACCACATTACATAAAGAGATGGGCCGTAAATCCTTCATCGTTTTCGGGTTCTCACAATTAGGAATAAGACATATATTAGTTTCAATAAGGGTAGCAGGAAAGAAACATCTATGTATCCAGTGAGTTACGGCACTAAAAATATCCTCTCCACAGACTTCCCAAAAATGTTGGTAAAAAGTTGGGTTGAAACCATCTCGACCTGGAGATTTATCTGGGTGCATCTGGTGCAATGCCACATACAACTCATCTTTTGAAATAGGACCCAGTAGCTTAGAAATATCTTCTTCTATGATCTTAGGTTGGATGTGCGATTATACCGGTTCATGAACATTTTGTTTTTCTTGGAACAACATGGTGAAGTAAGTCTTAGCCATATCACATAAGCCAGTTAGCCCGCTGCTTCCAAAAAATTTCTTCACGGGCTAGCAACTGCGCATGCTTTTGATGATTGCTGTTACCATCTCCAAACTAGCCTGATTACCAACTTTGTTGTAGTGTTCCATCTCATTTTCACATTCTTGTACTTCCTCTCTAAACCGACTTCTCTTCCTCCTACTCCACCTTCTCAGCTCCTCCGCACAACCCCCTAACCTATCTGATATTTCCATCCCTATGTTAGGCCCCCTCCCCACTTCGACAACATCCTGAATATCTTGCTCCAACAAACATTTATTTTCAAACTTGAATGAATAACGGTAACAGTGTCTTTCTGTGGGGTCTGTATGAAGAATGATAGGATTGTGATCCGAATGCGAAGCCATCAAGTTAAGGAGCCTCGTATTCAGAAACAGCTCCAGCCACTGAGTTTTTGCCATAGCCCGATCGAGTCTTTCTTTGATCATATGTGGAGTACCTATACTTTTAGTCCAAGTGAACTGATACCCTTCAATGCTGATATCAGTAAGATTGAACTCTTCAACTGCATTATGGAACTCGTTACACATCCAATTCGGATGTGAATGGATGCCCCTCTTGTCCTCTTGAGATAACATATCATTAAAGTCCCCAATGATACACTACGGATTGTCCGACATGTCTCTAAGGTCTCGCAACATATCCCAAGAAAATTTCTTATGCCCTCGCTTCGGGAAAGCGTAATAAAAAGTCAACCGCCAATGCCCTCGAATATCATCCTTAATTATCATGTTCACAAAGTTCTACGAATAATTCAACACTCTACACTTTATATTATTCCGCCTCAACACCGCAAGACCACTACTCCTTCCATCAACATCTACTGCCAAGCAAGAATCAAACTTCAATGTGACCCTAACTGTTTCCATCTTCCTTGCGTTCGCGAGAGTTTCTGAAAGAAAGATTATGTCCGGACTATCAGGTTGAGCAATGTTACGCAGATTAGGAATTGCACTCAAGATGCTCAGACCTCGGCAATTCCAACTCAGAATGATCATTATTTTCGGCAGTCCTGGCTGCCAGGACCTACCGATAAAAAATGCTGAAGTTTTTCCCCATCATCATTTGTATGTGTCTTCCCATCCTCTCTCCTTCTTTTCTTTTCCACCTGCACCTCCATACCTTTGGAATCCATCTTTTTTTGCATTATAGGGTAGTTTAGATTTTGGTTTGAAGATGGTGATATGCGACCAGTATTGTTGCTAGAATTTTTTATGGTTTTGGCCTTAGTATTGAGTTTGTTTTGAGCTTTGCGGTTGGTTTTGTGATGTTGGTATTATGGTCATTCTTATTCGGTTCCAGTTGGGAAATATTTAATTATGGGTCCTGCAAATTTTGACTACTGCCATTGGTTATGGCATGTTGGTCCTTATCCTTTAATGTAGCAGCTTGAAAAGAATATGGAAAATTGGTGGGGTCATGTGTGGCTATGTGATTGGTTTTATTTTGATTAAAAGCCGACAATGAGTGATTAATGTTGGGGACAAAAACACGACAGTGACCGACAATCAAATCATTTGGTAATGATGAGAATGTTTTATTGTTTTGGACAGTTGTGGAAATTGAGTTAAGTGTAATAACTCTTGTGTTTGGCTGAAGAATAGGACCATAACATGCATAGATATTCAACGTATCAAAATTATGGGAAATGATACTCTTGTCTCCAGAATTCATTGAATTTCCATTCCAAATCACTCCCCTCCTCCCCTTCTCCATCAATTTCAAAACAGAAACCTTCCTCTTTTACTTCTATCTCATCTTGAATGGACAACCCTTCAATATTCACATCTGCCATGTAAAACCAGATTCGGATCGGACCGCAAAAGTGCAAGAAACAAAGACTAAAAACAAGGAGAAACAAGCGCAAGAAACAAAGACTAAAAACAAGGAGAAACTCTTCTCAACAGAGAAGTCAAAACAAGCCCTAGCAGAAGACTAGAGAAATTTATAACTTAAAAATATTTGACATTGTTTGTTATGAAAGTAATTATCTTTTTCTTTTTTTGACAACCAAAAACTTAATTCATATCATTATATAATAAAAGTTCAATACAAAGAGGAGTCGTGTAGAACAAACTACGCCTAGTCCAAGAATCGGCCGCTTTTGCTAATGAATGAGCAACGGAATTCGCTTGGCGTTTTACAAACTTTACCTCAAAGTTAGAAAAAGTAGACAACAAAGATTTAATGGAAGAAATAATACATCTAAACTCAGAAATACCAGTGTTATTGGAATGGATGGCTTGAGTAACGCTTTGGGAATCACTCTCGAAAATGACATGATCCAAATTCAAATCAATAGCACTAAGCATAGCCTCCTTAAGGGCCAAAGCTTCCATCTCAGGAATTGGAGAGAGACCAAAATCCCACGCGGTACCTGCTACCATAAAGGCACCCGAGTTGTTCCTCACACACCACCCACGATTCAAAGTGCCACGACTAATATTAAAACCCGCATCCACATTACACTTCACCGTACCAATCCTCGGCGGAGACCACCTTACATTAGAAACCTGAACAGAAGCACGGTTAACATTCTCTTGAGCCATATGCCACTCTTGCCATCCAGATAAAGCATATAACCCGAGTTTGGAATACTCCTCACTCTCCTTATTCCAAATCAAATTATTTCTATTCCTCCATAATACTTCGATCATCACCGCAACACTTCCTGCCGTCAAATTATCTTCATGACTACATACATCAAAAATCAAAGCAGAAGCATCAGAGAAAGTAGATAACCGAGGATCAATAACATTGGATAGGCCGGCTATCCTCCAACAACGATTAGTAACTTCACACCCAAAAAGAACATGCCAAGTATCCTCCACCGGATGCTCACAAAACGGGCACGATGTCGGGCACAAAACATAATGTTGACGAAGTCTAGCTCTGGTTAGAAGACACTCTCTGCAAATTCTCCAAAGCAAATGCTTGACTCTTGGAGGAGCCTTAATATTCCAAAGACTACACCAATCCCCATTCACACTATGAAAACCCCCATTCTCCTGCTCCTGTCTCCACAATTTATACCCCGACCGAACACTATAATACCCACTTTGCTCATGAGTCCACCTCCACTTATCTTCCACCACATCTTCAACTAACGGAACCTGAAGGATAATATCTACCATCTCATAATCAAACAAATCTCTTATAACGTGAGCATTCCAAAATTTCCCATTTGGTGACAATAGATCATGAATAGTAATATCATATACTCCTCTCCGTTGGGGCCCCTGTACACACCCTTCTATTCTTCCTCGAAGCCAAGGTGAGGACATCACTGGTATGTTCCTTCCATCTGCAATACACCACCTACATCCAAGAGACAAAATAATCTTGGCTTGCCAAATACTACGCCAAACAAAACTAGGATTATTACCTAATTTAGCTTCAAAAGAGGTTGTTCTAGGAAAACACCTCGCCTTGTAGCATCTTGCCACTAAAGAATGAGGTTTTGACAAAAGGTGCCAACCCCTCTTAGCCACCATAGCCATTTTGAACGCCCGCAGATCACGAAAACCAAGACCCCCATCATTCTTTGGCCCTGTCATTTTGTCCCAAGACATCCACCGAATACCTCGATTATTTTGTCCTCCTCCCCACCAAAAAGAATTAAGCATTTTTTCGATATCATCCACAATCCCTTCCGGTAGGATAAACAGACTCATAACATACGACGGTATAGATTGTAACACCGATTTTATCATTACCTCCTTTCCTGCTCTGGATAACGGTCTACTACGCCAGGAATTAATCTTCCTCCAAATCCTATCCTTCACATAGCCAAAAATAGCCTTCTTTCCCCGCCCTATAAGGGAAGGAAGACCCAAATAAGTACCAGTTCCTAACACATGCTTCACTCCCATAATGTTTGCTAGATCTTCTTTGCCTGCTCTGCTAAGATTCCTACTAAAGAACACCTCTGACTTCGACAAATTTATCTCCTGCCCAGAAGCATTTGCATAAATATTAAGTAACTCCATGAGATTATTTGCCTCGATCAAATTAGCCCTGCAAAATGAAAAACAATCGTCAGCAAAAAGTAGGTGGGACACACTAGGTGCCCCCCTACAGATCTGGACTCCATGAATATCCCCACGAGCGACAGCCCCTCTAATAAGAGTAGAGAGCCCTTCAGTGATAAGAATAAAGAGATACGGGGAAAGGGGGTCCCCCTGTCTCAATCCTCTTCCTGGTTGAATTGGTCCAACACTATCCGCATTCACAAGAACAGAATAGTTCACCGACGAAACACACATCATCATCCACTTTACCCAAGAATCCGCAAAGCCCAATCAATTTCACGATGAATATGATATTCCATCAATTTCTATTCGAATGAAACCGTAAATTTTGACCCATTGACATATTTTTCAAAACAAGCTTTCGAGTATTTTTATATAATTAAATTATTCTTACATAGATATGCATGAATATTAAAATGTCCATAGCGTGCACTTAATTAATAGTTTCCTATCTGAAATTGTTGGCCTAGTTTATCATTTTTCTTAAATTTAACCGTATATATAAAAAAATAAAAAAAATTAATAGGAAATCAAATAAACATTTCCGAATTTAATGTTTGTCCAATAATAACAAATAGGAAATTGTTGACCTAATTTATCATTTTTCTTAAATTTAACCATATATATAAAAAAAATATTAAAAATTATTAATAGGAAATCAAATAAACATTTAATTTAATGTTTGTCCAATAATAATAAATAGGAAATTGTTGACCTAATTTATCATTTTTCTTAATTTTAACCATATATGTAAAAAACTAAAAATTAATAGGAAATCAAATAAATATTTCTAAATTTAATGTTTGTCCAATAATAACAAATAGGAAAGTGTTTACATAACTTATCATTTTTTTTAAATTTAACCATATATATAATAAAGTAAAAATAAAAATTAATAGGAAATTAAATAAACATTTTTGAATTTAATGTTTGTCCAATAATCACAAATAGGAAATTGTTGACCTAATTTGTCATTTTTCTTAAATTTAACCATGTATATAAAAAAAAAAAAAATAATAGGAAATCAAATAAACATTTCGGAAGTTAATGTTTGTCCAATAATATAACATCTTGAATTAAGAAATAGGAATAATTGAAAATAGGAAACACTTTCAGAAAATAATTGTAAAATGTTGCCTTTAGCGAAAAGTTGCAACACTTTTTTTTTTTTTGAAAGCAAGAGACTAATATTATAAATCAACCACCAACAGGTTCAACAATTACAAGACCAAAACCAAAGAAAATTACAAATCGATTGCAACTTTAAGATAAGTAAAACAATGGGTTATTGCTAAACTCATAGAAATTACAATAGGAATGAGTAATTTTCCCAATGAAAGACCACCTCCACATTAGGGCCTTACAACTCCAAACCACATCCCTCGAGTTCTAAGAAGCATTGTTGAAGACTATACCATTCCTACGAAGCCACAAACTCCAAATAATAGCCAACCAAATGATTCCCTCCTTTCCCTTTTTGACTTTCTTTTTCCGACAAAAAGAACTCCGATGACAAAACCCCTCCTTAAAATTCGTAAAACTTTGATAATTCATTCCTACCAATCGGACATCTCCCTCCAAACAATAACAGAATTCCGACAAAATAATAAGGAGTGTAATAACGATTCATGACAATCACCACAAAAAGAACATTCTAAATTCAAGGAAGAATTGAGAATACCTTGCGAAAAAGAGAGTCTTTCGTCGGGAGTTTATTCAGAGAGCACCTCCAACCAAACGCCTTCACTTTTACGGGCGCCTCCACCTTCCATAAAGCACTAAAAGCCGATTGGAAGCGATTATCTGGACCAAGAGGAATATGCTGCAAATTCAACCAATTATAACAAGAAGAGACGGCAAAGATGCCATCAACACCATGATGCCACCTAGCAGTGTCGGGGCTGTCGGGCCGCAAAACCGGTGCACCATCCAGCAGCATACAAAGACGGTTCAAATCATCACTAGTTTGCAACAAAGCGGCTGCCGGAATACCGAAGTCCCCCCAAAGCCACCTCCCTTCTCTCCAACCTCCCATAGCTCCTAGTGAAGCGTTTTGCAAGAGAGAAGCATTAAAAAGACCCGGGAAGAGGTTCTTTAAAATTCCTCCGTTTAATCAATTAGCATGCCAAAAGGATTTATAAAAACCGTGACCAACCTGAAAAACAAAATTGTTAGTAAAAAAATCGATTGGAAGCTTATTCCCCACCGAAGCTAAATCCGCCCACCACACCCAGGAAGTTTTTGTCTTCATGCTATGAAATGGTGTGTTTCATCATAGATAACAATAATAACAAATAGGAAATCAAATAAACATTTCTGAATTTAATGTTTGTCCAATAATAACAAATAGCAAATTGTTGACCTAATTTATCATTTTTCTTAAATTTAATCATATATATATATATATATATATATATATATATATATATATATATATATATATATATATATAAAATAAAATAAAAATTAATAGGAAACCAGATAAACATTTCCGAATTTAATGTTTGTCCAATAATAATATCTTGAATTTGGAAACAGGAAATGCATTAGTTATTATGATTTAAATATTCATCACTATATTCATTAAAACATTAGTTATTAATTAACATTGATTTTTCGACAGTACTATAATATATTTGCTTACCATGTCCTATTCCGCAAGTGAACTAACTTTGTAGTTGATTTCAGGATCTGTCTCGACCAACATCAGAAGTTAATCTCCCAGATGGGCTATTGGCAGTTCCTCTTTTACGTCATCAGGTTACTTTACAAATTCATTCATTCTTTTCAATAAATGATATTATAATAGGTGCATTTACATCATCCAACTGATATAAATTGTTGTGTCGGAGAATTTCTCTATCGTGGATGGTTCAAAAGGAAACATCAAGTTTACGCAGTTCCGGAGGAATTCTTGCAGATGATCAGGGTCTTGGAAAAACTGTGTCAACTATTGCTTTAATACTAAAGGAAAGGCCTCCGTTGCTCGAGACGTGCAACACTGCACAAAATAGTGTATTAGAAATCGTGGATTTGGATGATGATCCACTTCCAGAGAATGGTGTAATGATGAAGGAATTTGACGCGCATCAAGATACATCTAGAAATGGAAAAGAAATCACAAGTGTGATATCGGGTCACGCAAAAGGCAGGCCATCTGCAGGAACCCTTGTTATTTGTCCGACCAGTGTCCTGCGACAGTGGGCTGACGAACTGGATAATAAAGTAACCTGGAAAGAAAATCTCTCTGTGCTTGTGTACCATGGAAGCAATCGAATCAAAGATCCTCATGAGCTTGCCATGTATGATGTTGTTTTGACTACTTATTCAATTGTTAGCATGGAGATCCCTAAAGATGGCGGACAAAAAGAAACTAATGAAAATCATGCTACAACGAGTAAGAAAAGGAAATGTCCTCCTAGCTTAAAAAGCGGCAAGAAGAAGGATGATGCAGGTCCTCTTGCAAAAGTAGCCTGGTATAGAGTTGTCCTTGATGAGGCCCAAAGTATAAAGAATCACAGAACTCTTGTTTCAAAGGCTTGCTGGGGTCTTCGAGCTAAGCGCAGATGGTGCTTGTTCGGAACTCCAATCCAGAATTCAATTGATGATCTCTACAGTTACTTTAGATTTCTAAGATATGATCCTTATGATGAGCTCACAACATTCTGTTCAAAAATCAAGGTTCCTACCAACAATAATCCATCAGTAGGGTATATAAAGCTACAAGCTATCTTAAAAGTGATCATGTTACGTCGGACAAAAGGTAAGATTTGCATGTGAGAATTTTAGATATCATTTTTGCCATGATATCTATTACTTCCTTCGCTATACACTGCCTTCTATGTGATAGAAATTAAATTTGGAACATCTTTTGATGATATATATATATTTATGTTATATTTGTTATATGATTAAAAAATTTCTAAATGCCTCACTGCTTAATGTAGTAATTAGTTGTAATAAGTGTTGATTTTTTTGCTCATTAAGGAGATGTATTTTTGTTGAAAAATTTACACAATATTCTAGGTTTAATAGTATTGTTTGTATAATAAATGCTCTAATTTATGACACTGAAAAAATTGAATGACTGTCACTGGCATTAGATTGAAATTTGTTTGTGACCATCATTTTCTGCAGACACAATTCTTGATGGGGAGCCTATTATATGTTTGCCACCTAAACGTGTGAAGTGCAAAAGAGTGACATTTTCACAGGAGGAACATGACTTCTATTCCAAGCTAGAGACTGACTTCTATCTTGATAAAGTTTTGAAAGATTAGGATATTCAAAAGTCCGGTTTATTTTCACAGAAAGATGATTGAGTTTCTGTTTCTGCATGCATGTTATAGGAATACGCCGATGCTGGTACTGTGAAGCAAAACTACGTTCACATTTTATCGATGCTTTTGCGCCTTAGACAAGCTTGCAACCACCCTCAACTTGTTAAGGGTTACAATTCTACTTCTCACTGGACATCTTCAGTTGAGACGACCGTTAAGATTCCTCGGGAAAGACAGCTTATTTTTTTGAAATGTTTAGAGGCTTGCGTGACTCTTTGTGGTATCTGTAATGTACGGTTGCTCGCGCTTATATACATCATCTTGATTGACCACATCTCTTTTCTGCTTTAACATTCTTATCACATGATTCTATGCAGGATGTTCCTGAAGATGCTGTTGTTTCAGTCCGTGGTCATATTTTCTGTAACCAATGCATTTCTGAACATCTAACTGGGGAGGACATTCAGTGCCCTGCTACAAACTGCAAAACTCAACTTAGCGAGTCTTCAGTGTTTTCCGAAGCCACACTGAACGATTCTTTATCTGATCGGTCTTGTGATCTTTTGCTTGGTACCTCCGGTTCTGAGGTAGAGGATTCTGAACCTTTTTCAAAGACTCGGCCAATTTATTCTTCAAAAATAAAAGCTGCACTTAAGGTGTTGCAGTCATTTAAGCGGAAATGTCTTTGAAGGCTGCTAGTCTTGGTCTGAACATGGTTGCAGCCTGCTATGTTCTCATACTAGATCTATGGTGGAATCCTACAGTTGAAGATCAAGCCATAGACAGAGCGCATCGAATTGGACAGACTCCTCCGGTTGGAGTTGTGCGCTTAACAGTCAAAGATACGATTGAAGACCGTATTTTAGCTTTGCAGGCATTTTAATATTTGTGCATGTTCTTGTTTTTCAAAATATTTGCGTATTTCCTATACAATATTTTTGGATGATCGTGGACACTTTAGATATGATCGTGGACACTTTAAAATATTTGTTCATGATGTGATTAGGCATACAAATGGTAAGCTGGCGTCATTGTTGGTGGCAGCAGAAGACATATAGGCTTGGATATTGTATTTGTATAGGTCAGTGGAGAGCAGTAGCATAGACAACAACATAGGAATCATTGTTGTACACTAATAACAATGTTAGTATCTAACTTCTCTCTAAATCTTCAGCAATATCTCACCTAATCACACCAATATTGTCAGTGGTGAAGAAAAAGCAAGTGACTATTTTTCGATCCTCTACTAGGAAGAATATAGAGCAATGATGCATACTATAATTAAAATCATTCGGCTACAAAGCTTGTTAGAGACTATTCAAGTATAATGCATACATCTCATAGTTTTACATTATGATAATGCTGGGATAGAATATAAGTATATGACGGTAATTATTAGCATTAATGATGATAAGGAATTTTGCACATTTTATTGATAGGTTGTAGTTATTAACTCCAATAGGGTATCTATGGAAGTTACAATTGTTATTGTAATTAGATTTGAACCAAATAAATTTCCAAGAACCAATTTATTTGAGGGGTGATTTGTAGTTTTTTTGAACAGCCAAAAGAATAAACTCTTTATTAATAAAACAAGGCATAAGAAATGCCATTACAGTTTAGTTACTGGTAGCCATAAAACTCTAACAGAACCAGACAAGTCTCCTGCTAGAAAAGAAAAACTACATTGAAACAAAACAAGTGGAAATGTATAAAAAACAGGCACCAATACATGTGTATAAACCAGTTCATGTAGTCAAACAGCCTAATCATCTTGCAGTTTGGTTCCCTCTCATTCAAAAAAAATTAGGGGATAACTTCTCTACCCATCACAAAAAAATTAGGTAGTGTACCTTCCCCCAATCACATTGCAGTTTTATCTTATTTAATTAATTATTAATTAGTATCTTTTTGGTTGTTTCCAAAACATTTTACATTGAAGGTAACTTTACCCAACTTTTTGAGTTTGGTACATAAGAATTCACCAAGAAATTATCCAAAGGTGCCTGAGGAAGATTTTGTACTATTGGTAGCTTCTCCGGCGGTATTGCCGTGACTTTTAAAAATATCCAAACACACGCTTAGTTGTAAAAGGATGAATGAGATAGGTAAAAGGCCAGTAAGGAATAATGATTGATATTTATTTTGTTGGCATACCTCACAAGAAGTAACAAAAGATTTTGTCTTTTTTATGCCTTTCCAAAATACAAAATCATTGTAATAAAGTTGAAATTTTGGAAGATCTAGGTAACAAAAAGTAAATAGGTATATCTCTCCTTCCCAAACATGCCTAGAAGCATGGTCTCCATAGAGATGAAATAAAGAGGTATCACCGACTCGTGGACTTTCGTGTAGTCCTCTCATACATCTCTAGATGAACTTGCGAAGTGAATGAGCTTGATGAAGTAGTATGGAGTGGGTGAGTGATAGAGGATGAATGCTAGATTATAGTTTATTTAGTCATTTTATTTATATGGCTATTTAGTTGGACTCTTATTAGTATTGGGGCTTTGGGCTTTTAGGTTTATGATCCATTATTAATGTTATATATTGTACTCTCATAGAGACATTATGAATCAAAGAAATCAAAGTTATCTTTTATTTTAATTTCCTTTACTTTTAGTGTTCTTCCCTTTTTAGTTAAAAAACCATAATTTTATAGTCTTGATAGGAATCTTCCTATCAGTGAGTTTGATGGAACTTCCTCAAGGATTTGAAAATGGTTTGCTGCAAAGGAGTTCAAATAGAATTTTTTTTTTAAGTAACTTTTTAGAAAATGAAGGAAGAAGAGGGAAGGGTCTAACACGAGTATATTAAATAAAAGCATCCGGAGATACATCTCTGTAAAACTTCTTGAATTTTAAATTAGGGTCATGCTAATATATGCCCTTAGGGCACATGTTAAGAACTAAATTTAGAAATTTTTTCATAAAAATTGTGCATTGTTTTCACAAAAAATTTATAATTAATGTGTTTATTACGTTTTCCAATACTAATTTACTATACTTAGGTTTCTTAACATGTGCTCTAAGGGCACATGTTAGCTTTATCCTTTAAATTAAAGGTGTTTACGAATATGTTTCTCCCGATTAACCTCGTATTGCATATGGAGATGCATCTCAAGACTAAATTTTGACAAAATAAGTGTTTTGTCAATTTGTGTGGAGGAGTGTGTAAAAAAGATGCATATGGAGAGTTGTAACTTTTCACGATAGGGTTCAGAGCACGTAAAAAGGAATCCCCTTGCAGTGTTTCAAAATCTCTAATCAAGTTACAAACGACAATACCATGGGCTCAATTCAAGAAATTGACGGATTTATGTCCTCTTGTGAACATTTTATTGTGGTTCTTAAGAGATTACCTCATGGGTCACGACTATGAAGCCGCAATTTTATTGATAAATGAAAAACTCAATTATATTCCCGAGAATTTTTTATTGCACCCTATCAAACATTACATTTCAATATTCAGATGGACGTTGCAACATCTTCTTAATATATTCGACCAATCGTGAAATCGTCGCATCCAGCTCAATTGGAACTTTTGATTCTAAACGGAAAAAAGTATTCCACATAGCTCTTAAATCTGCACCCGCCTTCAGCTCAAAATTGTTGAACTCAATCTTCTTATCGTTTCATGGTAGGAGACTATGCACTATATATTTCAGATATTCAAGAGGAGTGTACTCATTGATCTTAAATTCAATTGAGGGTTTCGCACCATTAAAGTAGACATTTGCGACATGTCAAATGATGTTCATTCTGATGTTCATTTTGGTATGAAACAATGAGACAAGTGCCCCATATTTATAGTAGTTGTAGATAATTATGGACCTCAAAAATTCTACCTTGTACCAAGGGATGTTTCGGAAATGCATCTCCAGTATCACCCTGTTATCTGAATTCGAAGATGTATTTTCTAAACCCCTCAGAACATAATGAAATTATGTTTCAGACAGAAGCAGAACTTGTAATAAATGCATAATTTTTTGACAAACTTCAAAATGTATATATTAGACATCATTAATATTAGTACAAGATTACGTACAATAAATTGATAAAGGAAACTTAAATGAACCTAAAGACATCTCTTCGGCTAAACCTATAACTATAAGTGGTTCCCCTTTTGATTTTATTTATTTTATTATCTTTCAATCTCGCTCAATTTGGTGAACTTTTGCATCATTTCAACAAAATGGTTCGGATAAGTCTCTAATTTGGTTGTTGAATGAGTTAACCACTCTGGTGATGTAAGGGGTATATGGCCTCCCGGTTTCAAATAAACTTGAACAAAATGTCGCGAATTTGAAATCCATCCAAAACACATAATACAATCATTTGAATTTTGAGGTGGTACAGTCTGAAGTAGAAAAATGTTTCCTAGAAACCATATCTTGTAAGATCAATACACACGCTATCATACGCACTTGCTATGAGATGACTCATTTTAGAGAAGCGCATCCATTTATCCTTCGGTGCAGGTCCACTAATGCAAGAAATAAGAGAGTGATAAATTGCTTCAAAATTTTATATTTTTTTCTATATAGTCGTGTGTATGATTTTTTATTGCCCCTCAAATATTGAATAAATTGATGGCAGACAACAGTTTGATCATCCTCTCCTTTACCAACAGTGGCGGTTCTACCATGCGGCCAGCAGGGGCATATGCCCGGGCTCCTACTCCAACAGTGGTTCCTTCTACCTCCCTTTCTCTGTCTCCGTCGCCTCCATCCTCCTCTGTCTCTTCTCTTCCCATCGTCTCCAGCTTCTTCTATTTCCTCCGCCATCGAAGTCTTCTCTTCCATAATCCCATAGCAGCCGTAGGTAAGTTACTAGATTTCATTTACTTTACTTTTCCTATGTATGTATTCAACTCACCTTCTTCTTCTTAATATGCAAAAATCTGCATTGTTAAAGTTAGTTGGTAAGCTTATAATTCAAATTTCCAAACTTGCATTCCAGGTGTTCGACAGAATGTCTGACCCATGTTAAGTTTTAATTTTTGGATTATTAGTGATTGAAGAATTGAGTGATAATGGAAATGATATGAAATAAACTTATAAATATGATAAAAACGTGTCTAAAACATCAATGGAATTTGGGCAAGAGTTTTGAAGTAGAATAAAGAGTAGGAATGTCTTAAAAAGTCATAAACAATTTTTTTTTTGAACATAAGTCATAAACAATTTTCTTTTCTTTAACAATGGGCCTATTAGAGATGTGTAATTGTGGCATCATACTACTTACTACTTATGAGTTATCAATTTTAATTTGTACTCCTAGTTTTTCTTATGCATCTTATCAATTTATGTTTGTATCTCCATTTTTTCGTAGTAGTAAGATGTAAGAGTACAAATATAAGAACTAATATGGATAAGAACAAATATGATAAAAGTACAAAATCATTGGATAAGAACCATAATACTTCTAAGTTTTTGCGGGCGAAATAGCTTGTATTGGTGCAGGGTAAGAAGTATCTTCTTGTTCAATTTTTATTCACTTCAAGTTATGATTGAAGATAACTAACAACTATTGTGGTTGATGTTTGCACAATTGCACATGATTTTTCTTCTATTACAACTTCTGAGTGTGATCCATTTTATCATATGGTGGAATAAGTATTGGATCTTAGATGGAGAAATAAAAATAGATGTACATATTATTACTCCTGCAAAGGTTATTTTGGTGCTCAATAATTAGATTTTGTAAAGACTTAGCTTCATATAAATCTATGCATTTTGATATCTTTACATCTTATTTGACTTGGCACAGGTGCTCCCTTGGACTTGTTATGTCAACACTGTTTTATGTTTTTGCTATATGTGGAATTGTGTATATGTATGCATCATATGCCTCAAATGGAAGAAGTATTTGTTTCACTCTCAAATGGAGAAGTAAGTTTCTATGATTTACATGCTTTTAATTTGCAATTACTTATCAAATAAAAAATCCTTATAAAGAGAAAAGGTTGGTAATGTCTCTTTATCATTCTTGACAAATTTTGGAGTATAAGAATTATAGCATGATGTTATGATGATGTATTGGCTGTAATGGTTTTTCAGGTGCGGCAATGGTTCCGAAATAAACACAGAGTCGACGGGTCAAGTTGCTTTATCAGTTAAGAGGAAGAATCTTTACGTTGATTTTTCAGATGAATCTTCATCAATAAAGGGTTTGTATAACATATTGGGACACCCTTTGAAGGGTTTCTTTCCTCCTCTTTTTTACAAGAGCCTTTAACATTTTTTTGAGAGCGTTTATCTGTTACAATTCGTCAAAAAATTATTATGTCAAATACTGTCTTGATAGAAAATTATGAAGCCAGTGAAAACTTGCCCAGGCTTCCTAATTTTTCTGGCTCCGCCACTGTTTACCAAGCAAAAAGTAGAAACTGTTCAAAAACCACAGTTATCTTCGCCTTATATATTGATGATCTGTTCAATGTATTTGTGCATAAAAATCAGCATCTTGTCAATGAATGGGATTTTCGGTGGAGGCGATGAATGAGGTGGTTTGCTAAGGCAATCTCCTTTGAAAATATTTTTTTGAGATTTTAGAGTTCGTGAATTCGGAAAACATTTGTCAACATGTTCAACATATGAAGGAGATTGCAACGTTGAATTTTCACTCGCTATAGGTTTGACTTTCTTAGGAGCACCTTTTGTTTTTACCGGTTGAGAGGGTGGTTTTAAGTCTGTGATTTTTAGATATGCACCCTTCCTCCATTTCTATTTGATGTGGAAGTTTATATTGTCATCAGCTTTCAAAAATCTATCTTGTATCACTTCCCATTCGGTCAACATAGAAATATTCATTTTACCATCTTTCATGACACCATCATCATCATCAAATATGAGTCTTTTTGAGTGAGTGCAAACTTCATCCATTTCTATCGGGCTATCAAGTTTCATCTTCTTAGATATAAGGCAGGCACATGGGAGACCATAGGTTAAATAAGTGTGCAACCATACTTTGAGCTATTAGAACCTACATTATCAACTTTTTTGACTTCATGAAAAATATAATTCAGACCTGGTCGAGATATGTTTCCAACCAACAAAGAATAAAAATTGTTGTGCTTGAAGCTATGTTCCAACAATGTGATGCTACGAACAAATGATATTTGTATCTCATTATGTTGGTAACAACAACTCGAGTATTGTATCGCGAGGATTTGTTGTATTGTTATTAACCTACGATTGGAACAATGGGGGGTTTAAGTTTCGATTAATGTAAAATTAGTGCAAAAATTATTATCAAAATAAGCTTAAACGGCAATTCTACTGATTCGGGTACCAATTTATCACTGTTTCATAAAACTGCAATCCCCTAAGCGGATTCTATTCTCTTACCGGTTACAAGACCAATTAACAAGCAACATTGACATTATAAGATTTCATTTCTATTTTCTGAATAAAGCAAACGGATCAACACAACCACGAATTAAGAAAACTTGATTCTAACATACGCATTTTAATGATTAAGCAATGATAAAGTATGAATAAAAGTCAAGGAACATCAATCAACCGGTATAAATCAATAGTATTATATATAACTCGAATTAAGCAAACCAGACTTATAGATTAATATTGAAGGGAAAAAAATTGGATTAAAGATTAAAAACCTCAAAGTATTTGAAAACTGTAACCAGCAGAATTTGCCCTAGGGGATTAGTTCCTCATGATTCGTACAAAGTTTCAATTTTTGATTTTTGTGAATAGTAAAAAAATATGATATCCCAATATCACGGCCAAAATTGTTTTAACAACCTAAGGGTTTCACTTACAATCCGAACCGGGTCGAAAACATAACTCAAGCCCATAAAAAAATCACCCAAAACAGCTTAATTTCTACCGTCAGAAACTGCAACGAACTTCTGGGAATTATACACTCCAAATCATCCTTTGACCCCAACAATAAAATTGTATCTCTTTCTCTCAGCATTCCGGCGATTATTAGAACATGTCGATCTGATTCCCGTAGCTCCAGTTATGAATTTTTTATTAAAAGCTGCAAATTGTGAAAATAAAATACGAAAAATCAAATAAAGGCAAAAATAAACTAAATATAAAAACATCATAAAATAGAAAAATTAACAAAACAAACCATGGAAATTCCTAAGAACAAACATAGAAGAATGTGCATCCAAATGCACTGATCAGTGTCTAACATGATCGGTCCAAGCACGGACAATTTTCTCTTTAACATGATCTAAAATTGTACTTTCACTATATTTTAGTAAATCTAGATATTTCTCACATGTAACACCCGTATATTTTAATTTTTAATTTAAATGGAAATTTAATTAATAATTAGAGTTATTGGTGATTTGTAGAATTTAATTGGAAAATGATGGTTTATGGTGTTGGGCCATGTGTGATGTTAAGGAATGAGGGGGTGTTATGTTAGTAAAGGTCTTATTCCAATTAAATTTTATTTTATAAAATAATAAGAATTGGGAATAAGGGAAAGGATCGTGAAAAGCAGAGCAGAAGAGATGAGGGATTGGAAAGCTGGTACGTGAAGAGGAGCAATGGAGGGAGAGACCAATCAAGAGCTCTTTGGCTAAGGTAAGGGGGGACTCTCCGGTTATCATCTATTATCGTGTTCTTAGATAATAATATTGATTAGGGATGTTGTTGAGTCAATTGGATTATATGTTGGGTTTAGGGAGGTTATGGATTGATGAAAATTGCATGGATTATTGGTTGATTATGTGTTGTTTTGATGTGTGATGATGAATAATGATGCAATTGATGGTTAAATGCCTGTATATGATGTTTAGAGTCAGTTTTGGACTCAATTTGGGTGAGATCGCAGGATCTGACGCAGACCTAAAAGTCTGTGAAATCGCCAGTTCGCGCCGCGTCCTAGTGTTGGCGCCGCGAAGGCGTACTTGTTTTCTCACATCGCGCCGCGTGAATAGGTTGGCGCCGCGAACGTGTTTGTGTGCTTCAGGTCGCGCCGCGAACTTTGGTTGCGCCGCGTGCTGTAGCGTTAGTTGTTTTCTTGGAAACGTTAAATGATATGTAACTTTCGAACCGTAGGTCCGTTTTTAGTGTCGTTTCGAGCACGATGAATCTTATGAGATAGCCTACGTGTTTAAATGATGAAATGAGGTGTGAATCCAATTATTTTTAAATATGATTTTATTTCTTGGTGATTGATGTATTGTACATATATGTGATGAGATGTGTTAAATACATGCTACGTTGAAATATTAATCATGTGACGATTTGTTTAATTGGATGATATATTGTTGACATATATGATGAAATGTAACAATATAAGATGTTGTTTTGAGAAACATTATGATGTGATGAATTGTTGAGAATTGTATGATGTTGATTGATTTGTTTTGGAATGATGTGGATACATGTGTGTTCTTCTTATTGATGACGATGATTGATGTGGACACATGTATGTTCTTTAATGATGATGATGATGATTGATTGTGATTGAATGATGTTAATATATATGAACATACTTGATAATGATGATGATGTTGATGATGATGATGATGATGATGGTATAAGTATGTTGTATATGTTGCATTCATTCATGTTCATTGATGATACTGTATCCATAAGGGTGTGTTGGATCAGTGAAGGGCATGATTCCCATTGTGTGGAATATGTGCTGGCAGGGCCGTATCTTGATGATGTTGGATCGGTCATGGGTTATTCCCATTTGATGAGGTTGGTACCACATGCATAGTGTCAGTTCATACATATGCATACTTTTATAACATGATTGGAAGTATTCCAGTGTTATAAATATTGATGATGTGTTGATTGCGTGTTTTGTTGAATTAATGTTGAGTATAATTGTCTGTGTGAAAGATGTGTTCTGCTGATGTTTGTGTAAACGATGGATGTTCCTGATAATCTGAATATGATGAAATTGGGTGAATAATATAACTATGATGTGTTGTTACTTAAGATGCAATAACATTTGTTAACTGTGATGAGACTCACCCTTACTGTTGACATTTTCAGATTGAGGATAGCTGCTTTCGACTTGGTGAGGATTAGCTCATAAGTCGGTTTAGTTGTTGTGTCGCTGTCATGCTCTGATAGATGTAACACTGGGGACGCGATGTTTTGAGTTTCGATTATAACTCTATTGTTTATTTTATTTGAAGTTTGATACATTAACAATGTAATGTTGACTTGATGATTTGATTCTGCTGTGTAAACATGATTTTATCTAATGAGTTATAATTTCAGATGTTTCAGTGAATGCATGACATATGTCGAACGTGTGTTTTCTTTTATTTTTGAATTGTGACACCCTTTGCATGTTTACTCTGATTTAATTTTGTTAATTGCCGTGGGGTATTAGAGGGGTGTTACAATAGTGGTATCAGAGCCTGGTTGGTCCGTCCGGCCAACTGTTGAGTCAGTTGAGTTGCGCGACAGTTGTATATTGTCGGCATTTTATTCCTTGGTACGCGACATGTGAGTGAATCACTGTCGGTACTTGGTTGTTTGTTGCAGGTGTTGGATTGAAACAAGTGGGGGAGAAGCTTCGCTTCTCGGTTATGTTTCAGTTGTAAGAAGATTGATTCAGTAGGCTGTTGTTGGCAACAGTGCGAGCGTTGTTGGAGTTTGTTGTTTCCCGAATTGAAGGTGACTTGGAATTAAGACTTCACTGGAAATTGAGTTGGAACATCTTGAAGGAAGATGATTAGAGGTGATTGACAGTTATTGTAAGAGAAGGAAATTGGAAAGTTGCGATGTGTCAGCTCTACTGGTGTACTGCGAAGATGTCAGTTGAGTAGCCTTACGTCTCGGAAGAGATTCAGTTGCAAGTTTGCAAAGGGGATTGCTGTAGTAACGTTTCAGAAATCTCACTTCGGCGATGGGATGTGTTGCTCAAGTTATAATAATGTTTGGAAGTGAAGAGATATGATAAAGGGCTGTCTGGAATGCGATCGAATTGAAGAGAATGAGTTCTCGAGTGAGATTTTCGTAAGCGAAACGCAGGAAAATTGCTGAATAGCTGCGGAACTTCGAAAATTCATAACTGGAGTTCTGGACATCCGAATTGAGTTCCGTTTGAAGCGTCGGAAAGCTAACGGGATGAACTTTGTTATAAAAATAGTTGCAGCAGCTGTAACATATTTAATTGCGATAGAATGACGTCGAAAAGAGGTGAAGTTACGGTTACTCTTGTTCTTATAACTAGACTTGTTTATTGGCACTGCACGGGATGTCAGTGTCAGTGTTGAATGGATTGAAGGAATAATTAGAAGGTTTGTGGAGAAGTGATTTTAAGAATTGAATTTACCAATTGAGGAGTTTTGGATATATCGCATAGAGTGTCGCTGTATGATGTCAGTGTTGCATTTTTCGGGCAATGATTGGAAAATTCGTATCTTGAGTTCCGAGTGTCGGATTAATGTGTCGTTTGAACCTACGAGGAGAAGGGATTGTGTTCTAATTTATGGAAGATTTATAAATACAGTAGAGTGACCCTATGAGGAGAGGTTCTGAAGTCGGTTATGGAAGCGTGAAACTGGTTGAATAGGAATGCCTACTACCGTGATTGTTTGAAACAAAAATCGAGTGGAACATGTTGTTGATGAATAGGTTGATGAGATGTTCGGTAATAAAGATGGTTTGAGTGCCGATGAATTTTAGTGAAGAGTTCATTAGTAGTAAAGATGGAATAAACTTTAGAACTCTTGGAATCGTATTTGTGATGGCAAAGTAACGATAAGTATAAAAGAAGAATTGTAGGGAATTTCTAACATCTGTTAATGTGAGAAAGACTTTGTTGAGATGTCGAGTGGGATGATATTTGGGCACGAAAGATGTCATGGAATTTGGATTAAAACCACGAGTTATGAATGTTGTCTTAGTCGTGCAGGTTAATTGTATGGCTCAAGATTCAAAGTGTTTAGTGATCATAAGAGTTGAAGTACCTCTTTAAATCAGAAAGGGCTTAATATGAGGCAGTAGAGATGATTAGAGTATATTTTTTCTTAGAATAGGATTTTGGTTTGAATCACCATCCTAATGAGGAAAATGTTGTGCTATGGTGTTGCGTAAGAAGTCTTTAAAATGTCGGTGCTAATGATGAATGAGTTGGATTTAATTGGATGATTTAGAGACTTGAGTTAGTATGTGAAGGCACTCCTAATAGTGTTAGATTGAGTATGCTAGAAGATGACTAGTGGTATTCTTAACGAGATTAGGGAAGGTCAGAAAGATGATGTTGAGTTGATCGATAGGTTGACTTTGAATTACCAAAGTAAAGGCGGTGAATTCAGAATCGACGAAAACGATGTAATGAGGTTGAGTGATTGGATTTGTGAAGGATATTCTAGAAGGACACCGTAGTGAATTATTGAACTACGATGATGTTAATGAGTTTGGGTGCAAACTCGAAAATGGACACTATTATGTAGTAACGACGGTTTATGCTTAAATATGATTTTCAACTAATATTGACAAATTTAGGACTTGATCACCCTAGATCTCTTGTTGGTAGTAGATGGAATCATATAGATGAGATAAACTTGTTTTGTTACCTTAATGGTATAAGATGTGATGAATGCGAAGCCGTGGGAATAATCACTCACTATGTTGTGTGAACTTATGAAGAAGTGAATATGAAAGAGTGCAACATGGTGGATGATGACTTAAGACGGGTAATCAGAGTCGCGCAGCGAAAGTGTGATGTGGAGTAGTGTTAAGAGTACTACTCGCGGGAAGTAAGGAATTAATATGTCGGAAGCCTACATAGAGAATATGTATTGATCTATATGTTGGATTTAGAATCCAGTGGATGTAAGGATGTCGTGTCGAAGAATTATAACTCTTTTGAATAATTGCCGAGATGATGAACATGTTATTACGGTTGTACGTAGTTAACGAGTATGTATTCGGTGAAATTAAAACGAAGAGTTGATACTATATGATGCTGTAATAATTTTGTGTTGTTATTAAGGTGATATTGTAGATTCCAGATATAATGAGTAATTACACTCTATGAAGGACGGAGTGGATTTAATTCTTAAAGAAGAGTGGGATTCAGTTTGAGCTATTATGTAAGCAATGGTATATCGAGGCTGATGAGTGTGATTATAACTACTTGTGCGTACTCGTTCCGATGGTGAGAATGTTTTAATAGATGAAGTAAATCAGGAATTTGTTTTTGAGTGCGAGTAAGTATTACTGAGTGGTAAATTGGTACCATGAATGAAGAAGAATGATTCTTGAAACGAATGAGTAAAGAGAGTCGAAATCGGGTAAAACTTAGAGATCTAATTTGTACAGATGATTGTGATGAGTAATCAGAGTAGTGCGGAAAAGCGGAATGTAACGTGCTGGATAATTGATGGTGTAACTTGAGGGGAGTCAGATAGTTGGAATTCAATAGTATAGGAATGTTGTTATTGAGTTTCTTGAAGGAAGCGGTTGGTGAAAAATGTAAGTATTACATTATCACTCAGATGGAAAAGTATGTTTAAGGTTGGTATGTTTGGTAGATGGAATGCATTACTGCATTGTTGATCAAGTGTGATCATACTATGGATTGTGTAATTGTATTACTCAGTTGTTGAGTGTATTGTATAGGTTATGCCTCAATGTTCTATTGTAGTTAACCTTTTGGAGATATAATGAGCGGTACACCTTTGGATGGTCAAATGCGACGTAAGAACTGGGATTTGAATGTATGAAACATGTTTCCTGTTGGTTATGTCAGATGGATTTTTGAGGTTGACTGATAGTAATGTTAATTGAGAGCTGGAAAGTCAGGTGAAGGACTCTTATACGAGCTGGTTACTTGAGGTATGTTTTCGAGGACGAAAACTCTTTTAGTGGGGGAGAGTTGTAACACCCGTATATTTTAATTTTTAATTTAAATGGAAATTTAATTAATAATTAGAATTATTGGTGATTTGTAGAATTTAATTGGAAAATGATGGTTTATGGTGTTGGGCCATGTGTGATGTTAAGGAATGAGGGGGTGTTATGTTAGTAAAGGTCTTATTCCAATTAAATTTTATTTTATAAAATAATAAGAATTGGGAATAAGGGAAAGGAACGTGAAAAGCAGAGCAGAAGAGATGAGGGATTGGAAAGCTGGTACGTGAAGAGGAGCAATGGAGGGAGAGACCAATCAAGAGCTCTTTGGCTAAGGTAAGGGGGGACTCTCCGGTTATCATCTATTATCGTGTTCTTAGATAATAATATTGATTAGGGATGTTGTTGAGTCAATTGGATTATATGTTGGGTTTAGGGAGGTTATGGATTGATGAAAATTGCATGGATTATTGGTTGATTATGTGTTGTTTTGATGTGTGATGATGAATAATGATGCAATTGATGGTTAACTGCCTGTATATGATGTTTAGAGTCAGTTTTGGACTCAATTTGGGTGAGATCGCAGGATCTGACGCAGACCTGAAAGTCTGTGAAATCGCCAGTTCACGCCGCGTCCTAGTGTTGGCGCCGCGAAGGCGTACTTGTTTTCTCGCATCGCGCCGCGTGAATAGGTTGGCGCCGCGAACGTGTTTGTATGCTTCAGGTCGCGCCGCGAACTTTGGTTGCGCCGCGTGCTGTAGCGTTAGTTGTTTTCTTGGAAACGTTAAATGATATGTAACTTTCGAACCGTAGGTCCGTTTTTAGTGTCGTTTCGAGCACGATGAATCTTATGAGATAGCCTACGTGTTTAAATGATGAAATGAGGTGTGAATCCAATTATTTTTAAATATGATTTTATTTCTTGGTGATTGATGTATTGTACATATATGTGTTGAGATGTGTTAAATACATGCTACGTTGAAATATTAATCATGTGACGATTTGTTTAATTGGATGATATATTGTTGACATATATGATGAAATGTAACAATATAAGATGTTGTTTTGAGAAACATTATGATGTGATGAATTGTTGAGAATTGTATGATGTTGATTGATTTGTTTTGGAATGATGTGGATACATGTGTGTTCTTCTTATTGATGACGATGATTGATGTGGACACATGTATGTTCTTTAATGATGATGATGATGATTGATTGTGATTGAATGATGTTGATATATATGAACATACTTGATAATGATGATGATGTTGATGATGATGATGATGATGGTATAAGTATGTTGTATATGTTGCATTCATTCATGTTCATTGATGATACTGTATCCATAAGGGTGTGTTGGATCAGTGAAGGGCATGATTCCCATTGTGTGGAATCTGTGCTGGCAGGGCCGTATCTTGATGATGTTGGATCGGTCATGGGTTATTCCCATTTGATGAGGTTGGTACCACATGCATAGTGTCAGTTCATACATATGCATACTTTTATAACATGATTGGAAGTATTCAGTGTTATAAATATTGATGATGTGTTGATTGCGTGTTTTGTTGAATTAATGTTGAGTATAATTGTCTGTGTGAAAGATGTGTTCTGCTGATGTTTGTGTAAACGATGGATGTTCCTGATAATCTGAATATGATGAAATTGGGTGAATAATATAACTATGATGTGTTGTTACTTAAGATGCAATAACATTTCTTAACTGTGATGAGACTCACCCTTACTGTTGACATTTTCAGATTGAGGATAGCTGCTTTCGACTTGGTGAGGATTAGCTCATAAGTCGGTTTAGTTGTTGTGTCGGTGTCATGCTCTGATAGATGTAACAATGGGGACGCGATGTTTTGAGTTTCGATTATAACTCTATTGTTTATTTTATTTGAAGTTTGATACATTAACAATGTAATGTTGACTTGATGATTTGATTCCGCTGTGTAAACATGATTTTATCTAATGAGTTATAATTTCAGATGTTTCAGTGAATGCATGACATATGTCGAACGTGTGTTTTCTTTTATTTTTGAATTGTGACACCCTTTGCATGTTTACTCTGATTTAATTTTGTTAATTGCCGTGGGGTATTAGAGGGGTGTTACATCACACACATTCCTGAAATTTATAACAGCATCGGCATATAAATATTGTATAAGAGTTTATTATAATATTCCATGCATCCATCATTTTTTCACTTGACGCTCGCCTTAACCATTTTTCCATATTTGCCCTCTATCTATTTTGTCTCTACCGTGGGTTTAACTCGACTTCTTACATTCTTTGTTGTGTGATACCTACAAAGTAATGCATAAGAAATAGGAATTACTTTTGAAACCAAATTTATCAAAGCGATATCACAGTCGGTAACAATTACTTTCGGCGTGTCTTCTTGGTCCTTCAGCATCGCCCGGCATACCTCAAAGCCCAAGTAAAATTCTCCTCTTTTTCGTTCTCTAGAAATGAAAACCCAACAGAATAAGTCTTCGTAACAAAAGTAACGTTAACAATTTCCAATAATATAAGCTTGTATTTGTTGGTCTTATACGTTGAATCAATGATGACCATAGTAGGAAACGTATTGAACAACTTTATAGAATCAGGATGAGTCCAAAATATATCTCTAATGATTACTCCATCCTCGCACATTCGGTACCTAGATACATAATTTTTTTCTCTAAAAGTTTCAATAAGTGTTGTATTTCCGTTTCATAATTTGGTAGCAAATATTGTACACTTTCTTAATATTTGCGATATATTCGGGTCTTTTACGTTTCAAATTTACAAGTATGTTTTTCGGTTGCTCCAAATTAAATGTCATGTCAAAAATGCATTCATTCTCATCTGGCATGAGGCGACATACAATTGGATGATCGGATAATTTTTCACACAAATCACGGTTATGTAAACCATATATCACATTTAATCTCCATTTATTATTTGCCAACCAATAACCACACAACTTAAAAGGACAGTCACATTTTTTTGTAGCAGTGTCATCTAATTTGAAATTTCAAAGAGGAGGTCTCTATTTCCCACTTCTTCCGCATGCCAATGTCACAAATGCACTGAAGGTAGAGAAAAACAAAAGAAAGGGGAGTTTGAATTGGGTTTTCAAAACTTGCCCTTCTTAGAAAAATATTTGTATAGATAAACATTATCGTATGCAATAAATATAAATATTACTCATTCATTTATCCAGGTCCCCTGTAACGCTCGGAAAAATAAGTATATGCTTAATTTGGACGTTTGTGACGTTTATTGGAATTTTATCGTTTTTGGAGTCGTTTCAGTCGGTATTAGTTCGGGATGGCGGACTAATATTTAATTGAAGGTTTTCATATTTTTGGTACTAGAAATATCATTAAGGTAATATTCCGCGTTTTGGGGCGTTTGAACGATATTTGAGCGTAGGGGCATTTTGGTCATTTCCGCGGGATAGATATTTTCTTTATAAGAAAGAAATATTGTGAGAAGGGAAAGGGATGGAAATAAAAAGAAGAGAAAGAAAGAGAAGAGAGGAAGAAGAAGAGCAAAGAGGAAAAACAAGAGAAAGTGGAGGATTCTCAACCGAATCGATTGTCGATCGTCACAATAGCAAGGTAAGGGGGTGAATCTAATTTATCTTGGATGTATGATTCTTATAGTCTTGTTCTTGTTCTTGTTCTTCTTGTTCCAATTTCCACAATTTTCTTGTGTGGTCTTTGTTTGATCTAAGTTTGTTTGAGAATGATTGTATGATGATTAAATGATATCCTTGTTGTGTTATGGTGATTGATCATGTTTGTTTTCCTTTTCCATGGCTTGATTGAGTTTGAATAAAATGTTAGGTTTTGAGATAGATTGATGAATCAACCATGAAAAGTTTGATGTTAGGTTGTTTCTATGGTTTGTATGTGTTGTATTGGTGTTATAATGATGTTTTGGAGTGGTTTTGGTGGGTATAAGAGGGTTAAAACTGTTCTGGTTCGCTCTGGTTTTTTCTGGGTTTACGCAGGTCCGCTGAGCGGAGGTGGGTCCGCTGAGCGGAGGTTCTGTTGCAGAAAATTCTCTGCGAAGGTCCGCTGAGCGGAGCTGAAGCGGACAACAGCTTTTTCTGTTTTTCCAAAACTTTGAAACTTCGTAACTCCTGAACCGTAACTCCGATTTTGTCGCCGTTCGAAGTGTTGGAAAGCTAACGCAATGAACTATATTATTATCTAATTAAATGATTCATAGGATGTAGTATCCCATTATTTTTATTAGGATCAAGTGATGAGTTGTGTAGTATGTTCAATTATCCAAACTTTGAAACCTTGTAACTTTGATCCGTAGCTCCGTTTCGTACGCCGTTCGAAGTGTTAGGAAGCTAGTTGGATGTTCTATATGATAGTATAGGCTTGGTTAGCTTGTTATTAATTGGTTATGAGGGTTGTTGATGAAAACACATAATTGTTTATATGCGCGATATGATTGGTAAATAATCATAGTGCTTGGTGGTAATTGTTAATGATGTAGGATGTAGTAGTGGTTGGTTGATTTTCATAAATGGTTTTGTGAACTAGTGCATGATAAATCATGATGATGTGTTGTGTGAATGTTATCGTATTGGTACGAGGTATGTGATTAGTTGTCGATAACATGAGATCATGTTCATATGTGTTATGTATTAATGAATGTTCATTCTTAATATGTGACAATGTTTGGTTGTTTATTATTAACATGATCTGTGGCCTTATGGCAAGTAATTGTTGTTATGAGAATGATGTATTATCATTGTTGAATTGTTGTTATTACAACTTGTTGATGATGTATTGATGGAGTTGTGGGCCAATGTCCAATATTAATTTGAGGTGATGCAATTTTGCGATCATTTATGCCGATGTGGCCAGTATGTTTTGACGGTGAATGTGTGTTGTGTGCTTATTAATGCCTGTGTGGTAATTATGGTGTGATGTAATTGATAACGATGTTATTAATCGGTGATGTATCCTTTTGGATAGAATATAAACGATGTAACGTGAGTGTATGATCGTGTTATATTGTTGATGATGTTGTTGTCGTGTAAAAGAGTCATATAATTGCACAGCATAACATTTCAATACGTTAATGGCGGAATGTTGTTAACAGATGGCCTGCGGGCATGGTTACCAGTAGGAGCTTAATGCTCGGTAACGGTATATTAGCCTGAGTGGCAAGAGGTCATAAGTGGGAGCTGCGTGCTCGATGATGACAGCCTGCGGGCTTCCTGAGTGGAATAAAGTCCCAGCATAATGCTCGGCAAGTGTATTTGTCATAATGACAAGGAGGAGTTTTACTCCGGATTTGGTACCACATGCATATGCATAGTCGAGTCTCATTCATCATCGTCAGTCTTTATAATTTATGTTACCATTCATGTGTCGCATTACTTATATATTGATTGTGGTTGACTTAGTGGATTACTTTGTTGTATGATTATTGATGATACTTGTTGGCATTACTATAATTGTCATGCTTTCATTATGAATTATATTCTCACCCTTCTGCTGATTTGATGCTTGAGTGGCATCCTGCAGATTAGCCGCTTTGGGAGTCTTTTGGAAGAGGTAGTCCTCCAGTTGGTCTTGTCGGTCGCTCTGATACGTAACACCGGGGAGTCGGGAGTCTGTTGTTATTTATTTGTATATGACTCTTTGAACATGTATATGTGATGATGTGCTGATGTGTATAGTAAACGCTTTATTTTGGAAAACTCCTCTTTGAGAGCGAGAGCTATATGTATATATATATATATATATATATATATATATATATATATATATATGTTCATATCTTCCGTGTGTTATGTATCGTTTTATTGGCAGGTGTTGTATGCTTTTGGCATCGCTGATGTCCGTTTGTTTTCTAGGTGTTTGTTTGGTTACTTAGTGTAACATCCTAATTGTGTTGTATGAAATTTTAATACTCTGATATTTTCTTGCCTAAATGCTTTGGGTAGAATTGGGGTGTTACATTAGTGGTATCAGAGCAGGTCGGTCTGTCCGGCCAGTGTTGTCTAATGTGTTTAATTCCTCAGTACGTGATAAGTGTGTGGAGCACTGTCAGTACTTGTTGTGCCTCTAGCCGGTTGTATGCATGAATGGTTTGAAGCTAAGTGGGGGAGAAGATATGCTTCTCGGATATGTTTCAGTTGCAAGATGTTAGTATGCTATTGAGGGCAGCAGTACTAGTGTTGTTGGAATTTGTTGTTTTCTGAAGTGAAGGCGACTTGGACTTAAGACTTCGGTTGTTAATCAAGTTGGATTGTCTCGGAGTAGATTTTGGTTATTTCTAAGAATTAGGAATATGAAGAGATGAGTAGGATCTCAGGTATTTTGTTTTGAGATATTATTAGAAGTGTTTTGGTACGTAGCTACCGGACGTCGGTGTTAACTGGTTCAGATAATCTTGGGAGATTTGTGAATTATGGAATCATAGTGCTTCTATGCTATGAGCAAAAGTTGGAAAAGAATATTATTAATGTTAGTACTGATAGTTTATACTCTATTATGATTGTCGGCTACCTATTGACAAATTGAGGACTTGATCACCCTTAATCTCTTGTTGATAGTAGACGGGATCGTATTGGACGTGATAGGCTTATCTGGCTAGTTTGATAATATTGGAAGTGAATGAGTTGGTGCAAGGTGGTACGACGTTGTTTATGTTGTCGACGACTTTGGATGTCCTTGAAAAAGAGCAATTGTGGGAATTGCGGATAGTTGTGCATTTGTATAAGTGTTTCTTGAAGGTTTAATTGATTCATCGTCGAAAAGAGGAATTCTGTCTTGGAGTTCTATTTTGACGGATTTAGTTCCTAGAACTATTGTTGTGTCGAGGGTTCCGTATCGGATGCCATCTTTTGAGTTGAAAGAGTTGAGGAGTCGACTTAAGGATTTCCTGAGAAGAGGTTTGTTCGTTCGAGTGTGTCGCCGTAGGGTGCACGTGTTTTGTTGGTTAAGAAGGAAGGTTCTATGAGGCTTTGTGTCGATTTTAGACAATTGAGAAAAGTGACAATTAAGGAAAAGTATCCACTTTCGAGGATTGATATTTTGACGGATCAAGTTGGTTGGATCTTGTTTGTTTTGCAAGTTTGACTTGAGGTATAGGTATCATTAGTGTGAAGATGATCATGCTAAGTATTTGATAATTGTTTTGTCCGTGTTGGGAAGAAGAAGTTGTTTGCTAAGTTTCCTTGTGTGTGTTTTTGGATGAGTGAAGTGAATGTTCAAGGGGTAAGTGGTGGTTTATGCTTTTATGCAAGTTAAGATTTTTGAAAGGATTTATCTGTCACAAAATTTAGAGTTGGCAGTTGTTATTTCTGTTTGGGAAATTTGAAGGCACTAATTTTTCGGATCTAGATTTGTGTGTGTAAGTGACTACAAGAGTTTGAAGTATTCATTTGATCAGGACGAGTTGAATATGAGAAACCATTGCATACGTCTATGTCGATGATTCGAGTATTGTGATTGTTGAAACAGTTGTGAGATTTGAGTTTGGTTCGTAAAGCGACTTCTTCAAGTGTTGAGCTTCATATGTGAAAGCTTACTTATGGTATTCTTGATGAGATTAGAAAAGGTCGGAAATCGGATTTGAATGGGTTGATAAGATGACATTTATTAGTCAAAGATAAAGATGGTGATCTTCGGATTGATAAGAGCAATGTCATGGGATGTCATGATCAAGGTTGTATTCCTAATGTTTGGATTTGAAAAGAGAACTTTGGATGAGGTGCGTCGTAGTGATTTGAGTATTCATCCTGACGTACTAAGATATATCAAGATTTGAGAAGGTCATTTTTAGTGGCAAGGTAATGAAGAAGGATATGAAGGGTTTTGTTTAATTGTGTTTGACTTGTCAGGAGTCGTCTGGTTTCATGTAACTGTTATCCATTCCTGAGTAGAAGTGGAATAGCATTTCTATGGATTTTGTTTCTGGTTTGCCGAGGACGTCGAGTAATTGTGAGGCGATTTGGGTCATTGTGGATATATTGACGAAATCTGCTCACGTTAATTCGATAAGAATGGATTAACTGATGGAAGTACTGGCGAGTGGTATGTTGATAAAAATTGTTTGTTGGTTTGTTTGTTTGCATGGTGTTTCGAAAGGTATTGTTTAGATTGAGATCCGAGGTTTATTTCTGAAATTTGGAGAAGGTTCACAAAGTACTTTGGGTACGAAGTTGCGTTTGAGTTTGGCGTATCATCCTCAAACGGATGGTCAGACTGAGAGGACGGTTTGGTCACTTAAGGATCTATGAGGGCTTGTGTTGTGAAACAAGGATGTGTTTGGATTAGCTTTTTGCCTTTGATTGGATAATACAAAGACTTTTGTCTGGTGTGCAAGCTGACACAGAAGATTAAGAGGTTGAGTATGCTAAAAGAGAACAATGAGTTTCTGGTGAATGCTAGAAAGAGTTGGAGGATGGTTATGAAATTGGTAAATATGTTTGTTATGGGAAATCAGAGTGCGCATCGGAAGCGTGAAATGACGCGGTTCGTAAGTATATGAATTGTTAGAGTTCAAATTGTGGATAGTGGATGTGGTAGGAATTATAAGACCACCAGATGTTTTGGTTACATGTTTGGCTGCTATGTCTTGGCACGGTCGTTTGGATGTTGTGTGACCGGGATGTTGGTGTTCTAGTTTTGTAGAGGCTCTTCAGAAGCTGTATATGTCGTGGAGCTTTATGTCCTTATCTAAGATGGTGTCTCGTTTCCATGGTGATGGTTCGAGTGCATGTGGCTAATTCCTTTGATGAGGGATTAGGGGTGTGTTTCCTTTTATAATGGTAACAATATGGTTGCGGTTTGGTTGACAAGTGCATTGTATGGGCATTGCGTCTTGTCCTTGTTGTCTGTGTCTTGGTTATTTCTTGTGTTTTGGTGTTAGTCGATGAGTGCATTGTATGGGCTGTGCATCTCGTTGTCGTTGTTGTGTTTTGGTTGTTTTGCTTTTAGCTAGAGTGGTTCGTTGTTTGGCGCTGATTGTGTCGTTGCTTTCGTGGCTTGATAGTTGGTTAGTCGGAGGCGAGAGCGTATCCAAGTTCGTTTGTGTTTGGGATATTTCCGAGGACGGAAATCTTCTAAGTAGGGGAGAGTTGTAACGCTCGGAAAAATAAGTATATGCTTAATTTGGACGTTTGTGACGTTTATTGGAATTTTACCGTTTTTCGAGTCGTTTCAGTCGGTATTAGTTCGGGATGGCGGACTAATATTTAATTGAAGGTTTTCATATTTTTGGTACTAGAAATATCATTAAGGTAATATTCCGCGTTTTGGGGCGTTTGAACGATATTTGAGCGTAGGGGCATTTTGGTCATTTCCGCGGGATAGATATTTTCTTTATAAGAAAGAAATATTGTGAGAAGGGAAAGGGATGGAAAGAAAAAGAAGAGAAAGAAAGAGAAGAGAGGAAGAAGAAGAGCAAAGAGGAAAAACAAGAGAAAGTGGAGGATTCTCAACCGAATCGATTGCCGATCGTCACAATAGCAAGGTAAGGGGGGTGAATCTAATTTATCTTGGATGTATGATTCTTATAGTCTTGTTCTTGTTCTTCTTGTTCCAATTTCCACAATTTTCTTGTGTGGTCTTTGTTTGATCTAAGTTTGTTTGAGAATGATTGTATGATGATTAAATGATATCCTTGTTGTGTTATGGTGATTGATCATGTTTGTTTTCCTTTTCCATGGCTTGATTGAGTTTGAATAAAATGTTAGGTTTTGAGATAGATTGATGAATCAACCATGAAAAGTTTGATGTTAGGTTGTTTCTATGGTTTGTATGTGTTGTATTGGTGTTATAATGATGTTTTGGAGTGGTTTTGGTGGGTATAAAAGGGTTAAAACTGTTCTGGTTCGTTCTGGTTTTTTCTGGGTTTACGCAGGTCCGCTGAGCGGAGGTGGGTCTGCTGAGCGGAGGTTCTGTTGCAGAAAATTCTCTGCGAAGGTCCGCTGAGCGGAGCTGAAGCGGACAACAGCTTTTTCTGTTTTTCCAAAACTTTGAAACTTCGTAACTCCTGAACCGTAACTCCGATTTTGTCGCCGTTCGAAGCGTTGGAAAGCTAACGCAATGAACTATATTATTATCTAATTAAATGATTCATAGGATGTAGTATCCCATTATTTTTATTAGGATCAAGTGATGAGTTGTGTAGTATGTTCAATTATCCAAACTTTGAAACCTTGTAACTTTGATCCGTAGCTCCGTTTCGTACGCCGTTCGAAGTGTTAGGAAGCTAGTTGGATGTTCTATATGATAGTATAGGCTTGGTTAGCTTGTTATTAATTGGTTATGAGGGTTGTTGATGAAAACACATAATTGTTTATATGCGCGATATGATTGGTAAATAATCATAGTGCTTGGTGGTAATTGTTAATGATGTAGGATGTAGTAGTGGTTGGTTGATTTTCATAAATGGTTTTGTGAACTAGTGCATGATAAATCATGATGATATGTTGTGTGAATGTTATCGTATTGGTACGAGGTATGTGATTAGTTGTCGATAACATGAGATCATGTTCATATGTGTTATGTATTAATGAATGTTCATTCTTAATATGTGACAATGTTTGGTTGTTTGTTATTAACATGATGTGTGGCCTTATGGCAAGTAATTGTTGTTATGAGAATGATGTATTATCATTGTTGAATTGTTGTTATTACAACTTGTTGATGATGTATTGATGGAGTTGTGGGCCAATGTCCAATATTAATTTGAGGTGATGCAATTATGCGATCATTTATGCCGATGTGGCCAGTATGTTTTAACGGTGAATGTGTGTTGTGTGCTTATTAATGCCTGTGTGGTAATTATGGTGTGATGTAATTGATAACGATGTTATTAATCGGTGATGTATCCTTTTGGATAGAATATAAACGATGTAACGTGAGTGTATGATCGTGTTATTTTGTTGATGATGTTGTTGTCGTGTAAAAGAGTCATATAATTGCACAGCATAACATTTCAATACGTTAATGGCGGAATGCTGTTAACAGATGGCCTACGGGTATGGTTACCAGTAGGAGCTTAATGCTCGGTAACGGTATATTAGCCTGAGTGGCAAGAAGTCATCAGTGGGAGCTGCGTGCTCGATGACGACAGCCTGCGGGCTTCCTGAGTGGAATAAAGTCCCAGCATAATGCTCGGCAAGTGTATTTGTCATAATGACAAGGAGGAGTTTTACTCCGGATTTGGTACCACATGCATATGCATAGTCGAGTCTCATTCATCATCGCCGGTCTTTATAATTTATGTTACCATTCATGTGTCGCATTACTTATATATTGATTGTTGTTGACTTAGTGGATTACTTTGTTGTATGATTATTGATGATACTTGTTGGCATTACTACAATTGTCATGCTTTCATTATGAATTATATTCTCACCCTTCTGCTGATTTGATGCTTGAGTAGCATCCTGCAGATTAGCCGCTTTGGGAGTCTTTTGGAAGAGGTAGTCCTCCAGTTGGTCTTGTCGGTCGCTCTGATACGTAACACCGGGGAGTCGGGAGTCTGTTGTTATTTATTTGTATATGACTCTTTGAACATGTATATGTGATGATGTGCTGATGTGTATAGTAAACGCTTTATTTTGGAAAACTCCTCTTTGAGAGCGAGAGCTATATGTATATATATATATATATATATATATATATATATATATATATATATATATATATATATATATATATATATATATATATATATATATATATATATGTTCATATCTTCTGTGTGTTATGTATCGTTTTATTGGCAGGTGTTGTATGCTTTTGGCAACGCTGATGTCCGTTTGTTTTCTAGGTGTTTGTTTGGTTACTTAGTGTAACATCCTAATTGTGTTGTATGAAATTTTAATACTCTGATATTTTCTTGCCTAAATGCTTTGGGTAGAATTGGGGTGTTACATCCCCCTTAGAAAAGGTTAGTCCTGTCCACCTGCCAAGGTGATTTTTGTAACAGCCTAATTCACCCCGGCGAATAATAATACAATCAGAGTAAAATTTTCATTCAAATTATCCATTACAAAACTTGGACGTCACATTCTTCAAAACATAAACATTTGCTCACAATTATTAACGGATACATTACACATTTAAGTCAAATGAACCGATCAAAACAACATAATCTTCAAAACATCTTTTATTACGCATCAGAAAATATTCATAATTCAATTAAAAACCAACATGACAAGTTAATTCAACAATTGCCAACATCAATATTTGAGAAGGCCTCAACAATTATTCAAAATCCAACAAATCAACGTTCATCCCCCCTAGTGTTACGTATCAGAGCAACGTCGCCAACTCGAACTAACTGAAGGTAAACATCCTTCACTCCATATCCTGCATGTTACCAACATAAGGGTAACATTCAAACAAAAGGGATGAGATATCATAACAATATAAAGAAACGTATGATAATAAGTATATGAAGAATAAATTCATACACATTTCACCAACTTCACAAAATCATCATCATCATCCATTAACGAATTGGCTATAAAAAGCAATGAAACCAACACCGACTAAAATGCATGTGGTACCAACAGGGCATAAGCCCTCGACATAATATCAATAAATAGAGGCAGCAACAAGGCATAAGCCCCCAACAATGCAATGTATGCGACATCGACATCCAACGATACAATTATGCAACCACAAGGCATAAGCCTTCTACAAACGCCAATATAGGTCATCACCTCATCGTCATCATACAGTCACATCATAAAATTACAAACAACAATTAGCAAACAAGGTTAAAATGTCTTTCTCAAACAATCATCCATTACAATGCATAACTTAGAAAATTCAAGTATTCGGTTTTCATCAAATATTCATATAACATCTTAAACAATCTTAAACAATCCACTTTTTCCACCAAAATTCCATCTTAAACAATCCAGTTTTACGAAAGAATCATATATTCATATAACATCTATTGGGATCATAAAAACGCAATTCTACGACGTTACTTTCAAAGTTGAATTTACGGTCAAAACACGAAACTTTGCGAAAACCAACAGCAAGACCAGATTTCATGAATTAGAAACAATACGACACATATACAACACATAGAAACAAGAAATTGTCATCAAACATACATCAATCATTAATTCTATGAAATTCTCATTCAAAGTCTAAGAATATAAACATAGAACCAAAATCTCATTCCTATCTACTAATCACCATACCCAACCTTATAGAGTTAGAATCTCACCCTTACCTTGGATTGGTGATTCTCTACTCTTACAATGGATTTCTTGCCCTAACCTCTTTGTGTCTCTTCTCCTCTTCTACGATAATTTCTCTTTTCATGTTCTCTAACTTTTCTTCCCAATTCTCATTTTTTTCTCTTATTTTTAGTTAACCCCTTACTAACTTCTATCTCACTAATGGGCTTAACAACAACATCTCCACTATTTCTCATGCTAACATAACATAGGCCCAACTAATTATATAATCATTTATTCTATTATTATTATTATTTAACTTCTAATAAAATATTATAACCTCTAATGTCTAGCCACACCCTCATGTTTCTACACTTTTAGACATACACGCCTCCAATTAACACAATTTCACAAATAAACCACAATTCTATCAAATAATTCACAAACATTTAATTAAATAATTAAATAAAATAAACGGGTGTTACAATTTTGCCTTAGAAAAGGACTTAATCCACTAATCATAGAAATGACCTTGAAGAATGATGGTTTTAGGTAAACATCATTCTGATCCTTGAAGAATGATGGTTTTAGGTAAACATCATTCTGATTCAGCCGATGATCTTGAGAAGGGGTCAGAAAATCTTGCAACTACATTTTATATCTGATTCCGCAGTTTTTTCCTTGAATGACATCTTCTCTAATTCTGACTTATGAATCTTATTGAATAGCGTCAATATCTTTGATAACTTGAGGATCTATTCATACAGTAAAGGATTCACTGTTGAGAATTCTATCAAAGATATTTTATTTCTGATTGACTCCAAACCATTCAAACACGACCTTAGGAAATGAGCATTTCACTCTTCTTTACACGAAAGAGTTCCTATTGAGCAATCCTGAGAAACACAACGGTAGACTAATTTGATTGTTGAAAACATCTCATACTCAAAAAGAATTAACTTTCTACAAAAAAAAAAACAAAAGGTTCCTTGCTACTGAGAATTCCTTTATCATGAAATGCATAATCTTCATATACCAACTTTGGTGAAGACTCGATGGATTATAACAGAATTCATTTCTTTCTTTGCAGCTAAACATTTTTCTCAAGCTGGATCTCTCTACACGGTTAATTGTTTGATTCAAAAATAAATAACAGAGTCGGGCTCTGATACCAATTGAAGGTAGAGAAAAATACAAGAAATATGGGGTTTGAATTGGGTTTTCAAAATTTTGCCCTTAGAAAAATATTCGTATAAGTGAACGTTAGCGTATGTAATAACTAGAAAGATGACACATTCATTTATCCAAGTTCCCTTAGAAAAGGTTAGTCTTGTCCACCCGCCAAAGTGATTTTTCCTTAAAAAATGACTTAATCCACTAATCATGGAAATGCCAACTGTCGGTGACTAACAATAAAATATTGATCCATTCTGTTAATGATCCCTTAAGAATTCTGACCCAACTGGTCCCCTAAGAGATATAATGATCAACAAACCCTTAAGAATTCTGATCCAACAGGTCCCTAAAGAAGATATCCCACGATGATAAACTGTCATCGTCTTCTTGAGTATACAGACTAAGGATAGTTACTCAAGGAACAATAAAAAAACTGACTAACAAAGTATTTACAAGAGTGCTTCTTAAAAGCATATTACACAAATGTTTAAGTACATGCAACACAAAAGTGTTGAGCAAGATATGAGCAACAGCTCCTTGATTTTACAAGATTCTACAAAGATGTTTTTTATATTTGTTGATGTACATCTTATAGTGATATTCTCTTCTTTTTCTTGTCCACTATGGCTTCAACTTCATGATTTTACAACAGCTTGTACTTTGCTTTGATTGAGCTTCGACTTCTTCACATTATAGTAGCATTGCAGCTTTAGCATTTGCGACGGACAACCTCTTCAACTTTTGGAATTTTCACTAACAGCATCTTCGGCGTTTGTAGTAGCAATCTTTAGCTTTGGTTTGGTCAGCTTCTAGCATCTTTGGCTTTTCACTTTTCAGCATTCTGAAGTCTTAATCTTCATTTATAATCTTCAGAGAAAGAGATGTTGAGAGGATATAAGAGTATTTTCTTATAAGCCAATGGTTACATTCCAACGGATATAAGAGTAGATGTTGGATATAGAAATACGTTACTTCCTTAGCCTTTAGCTTGCAGCTTTGACGTGATGGCGTGGAAGACATCTTTTGAATGGTACGAACGTCTTGATATTTAATATTTGTTTAGCAGGCCATTATACGAATTTTCTTTAGAATGTTTCTTGATCTTATCTTCAAATGATGTACTTCTGATTCTGAAGTAGTAAGCTTGGAAGATATCACTTTTTTTCTTCGTTCTTTTGATGATGTATCTGATGAGTAGTTCAAAAACTACTTTGTTGAGATAGCATAAGAACATCAGAACAAAATAGGAGCAGAATTTTGTCTTTCAGAAATAATGACAGCATCCTTTCTGAAGAACGGCCCAGAACTTCCTAGATCAAATATGTATCTAAAGAGATAACGATTTGATACTGAGACAACACGAGCAATACATGCCATAGTGTTTGAGTCCTTTCAGAATAGAACAATGTCATCAGATAATAGTGCAACAGCATATTTGAGGAACACATCTAGATATCTGAACAAGAGTCATCAACTAAACTGTATTTCTGATTTGATCCTTTTCAGCTAATCTTTGATTGTCTTTAGAGTAATAAGCAACAGCTCTTCTGACGAACATATCTTTGACATCTGAACTTGAAGTGATAGCTTGAATCTGATGTAGACTTTGATTCTAATCTAGAGCAACAGTATCTTAGTAGATTTTGTTTCTTCTGGAGACACTTGAGACTTCTGAAGCAGCAGCTTGTTTAGAAGTATTCTGGAGATCTTTTTTCTGATTCATTCAACATCCCATGGAGCTATTGATATACCTACAAAAATAAAAAATAAAAAAAGAGTAGTCTTTCTGACGACAGGATTTCTGATGATTTTGTAGATAACAGTCTCAAATCATACAGAACTTTATGATCTGCACACTCAAAAAAACATTAGAAACAAAATTGTTTACATATAAAATACATGTGTTGTTATCATCAAAATTTAGAGATGAAGTGTAGAAATAAATCTTGTTCTAACATGCACCTCTTGTATCTGAAGCATTATCGGATCTTTCAATTACAACACCAAAACTCAATTTGGATGCCTCCATACGAATTTTTTGAAGCATGTGATCACGAAATTCAAACTCTTGTTCATTTTTAAATTGATTGCCAACCTTTACCTCCTTTAGAGCAACACATTTGACATCCAGAGACACAATAGATTTTCAAAAATCCTACAAAGTTTCAAATTCCCACTTCAAAGTTTCCAAAAATCCTACTAGGTTGCTCAACCAATAACACCTTGAATTCTTTGGTCTGGATCTCCGAAACTACATTTTGTTTGGCAATAGGGTGACCCTGCTTTTCTCCGTTATTGAATTATACAAATGGTACATTCGAAAATGCATTTTCAAAACAAGGAGGCATTTTCAAATTTCTATAGATTTCTTTTCCACATGGTGGAATGGTGGAATAAGAAATTCTCTTATTTCCTATGAAGTGAAGAAGTTGAAACTCTTCTGGATCATGAAGCTCGTGTTGAGCATTTTTCAGTCATTGTGTTACATATAAACTTTGAGCTTAAATAAGAATAATACCCTGAGAATACAACAAGTTAAACGGATATTATATAACATTCAACTCACGGATTATTTTACATTAACCAATTAACGATTTTTAGAGATTTTAAACAAACAAAAAAATATCAACTGAGCTTCATTACAAACAATTGTTATAATCATATAATCTAGATATACTAAACCTTTTATCAAAAATTAAAATAAAAAACCAATAGGGCAAGAATAGAAACGGGGGAAATTATCTATTTTATATAATATTTACAAAGAACAATAATTCCTATGTTGCTGTCTAAGCTACTGCTCTCTGACCTATACAATATCCAAAAGCCTAAACCAAAATTCCAAAGTAAGAGAATGAATGATCTCAGACTAAACTATAACCACAATTCACATAATCTTCATGTCAAAGTGTCAGAAGGCCATGTTATAAAATTTCACTATGTCTTAAGCTGCCACCAAAAAAGCTACCAACAATGACGCCAGCTCACATGGAAAAAATTTCCATTTCAAAAAATTAAAATTATATTTCTATGTATGCCTAATCACATCATGAACAAGTATTTTAAATCATCCACTGTAAGGCGACTTTGACGACCACCTGTTTCATCCTCTCCAAACGCAGATGCAACCATCTTTCGCTTCTTTTCCTGCAAATATATCAAACATCATATCAAGTCTCAACAACCATAAATACGTGCCAGCAATGAAAATAGCAGCTTACATGGAACGGAACAAAGAAAAATACCTGCAGGGCTAAAATACGGTCTTCAACCGTATCTTTGACAGTTAAACGCAAAACTGTAACCGGACGAGTCTGTCCAATTCGATGTGCTCTGTCTATGGCTTGATCTTCAGTTGTAGGATTCCACCATAGATCAAGCATGAGAACATGGCAGGCTGCAACCATGTTCAGACCAAGACTAGCAGCCTTCAAAGACATTATCATAACTGTTACCTGAAACACAACAGATCAACCTTACCAAAACATATACTTACTGAAGACGCAAATAAAATCATCTACAACCAAGGTTTCTCTATGTGAGGTTGGTTCAGTAACAATACTCATGGCATGAAAAATCTAGAACTTCAAGCATTGAAATTATTATCTATGACTACACAAACCTCAGGGAGTGTGTTAAAGTCCTTAACAGCTTTATCTCTTGCAAGGACAGACATTGTGCCATCAAGTCTTCTATACTGAATTGAAGAATTCTTAAGACACGCTTCAAGTAAATCAAGCATCCCCGTCCACTGAGAAAACACTATAGCTTTCTCCCCTAGAGAACCAATTGCACCATTAGAGCTTTTCTCCTTTAACATAGTTTTCTTTTTGTGAACATCACTAAAAGATTTTCCACTGTCAGCAGAAGTGGAGCTGCAATCAGTACTTTCTTTAGAAGTGCTTGGCACACAATTTTCTTGGGAAGTCCGACATTGTGGCTTTGACAATGACTGCAACACCTCAAGTGCAGCTTTTATTTTTGAAGAATTATATAGCTTAGTCTGAGAACAGGGTTCAGAATCCTCAACCTCAGAACCAGAGCAACCAAGCAAAAGATCACAAGACTGATCAGATAAAGAACTGTTCAGTGTGGCTTTGGGAAACACTGAAGACATGCTAAGTCGAGTTTTGCAATTTGTAGCAGGGCACTGATTGTCCTCACCAGTTAGATGTTCAGAAATGCACTGGTTACAGAAAACATGACCACAGACTGAAACAACAGCATCTTCAGGAGCATCCTGCATAGAATCATGTGATACGAATGTTAAAGCAGAAAAGATAATGTACCAAAATACATTTTGTCAAGAGATGTGGTCAATCAATATGATGCATTAATTATGAAATATAGCATCATGTATTAATATAAAATATACTTCACAATATTACTTATAATTTCAACTTCTATAAAGAAAAAGGTTTTAAAAAAATTCTCAATCCACTATCCTGTTTATCTTGAAAAGCAAGGGGAAAACAGAAAACAGGTATCCTTCATTTTAATTTCTTCCACGTTTTCAATTACCCCCACTCGCCCTAAATTAGTACATAACCACAACAACCATTTTGTTAAAAAATTGAAAAGTTATTTGTAGTTCACCCAAAGTAAGACGTAAGAGATCTTATAAACAGACAAATAAGATCAGCTTATAATTAAGGAATAACACTACTACAAATCATTTTAATTTTTTCCTCCTCACTCTAAAATTACTTTTTTCAACATAGTAATACCCGTGCACACTAAAGATAATGCATAGACCCTAGCAGCCACATCAACATCAAAACATATACATATATATATACACACACACACACACACACACACACACACACACACACACACACACACAAGCACGAGCAAAGCAAACGTACATTACAGATACCACAGAGAGCCAAGGAAGCCTCTAAACATTTCAAAAGATATAGCTGTTTTTCCCGAGGAAGCTTCATGGCCGTCTCAACAGAAGATTTCCAGAGAGTAGTAGAATTGTAACGCTTAACAAGCTGAGGGTGGTCGCAGGCTTGTCTAAGGCGCAAAAGCATCAATAAAATGTTGACATAGTTTTGCTTCACAGTACCAGCATCGGCGTATTCCTATAACACAAGCAGAAACAGAAACTCAATAAGGGTTTCGAATAAAATAAGTTACAGGCAGCAATCATCTTGCTGAGAAAATAAACAGGGCTTTTGAATATCGTAATCTGTCAACTTTTTAAAGGAGTAAGAGTACCTGAAACTGTGCACGTGAATCAGCCTCTAGCTTGGAATAGAAATCACGTTCCTCCTGTGAAAATTCCACTTTTTTCAACTCCACAGATTTAGGTGGCAAAGATATAATAGGCTCCCCATCCAGAAGTGAGCCTACAGAAAATGATCACACTTGCACGGTCACAAACAAATTTCAATCTAATGCCAGTCATTCAATTGAATGAATTCTTGCATATTACTCCCTCCGTTTCAAAATACATGTCGTTCAAGATTTTTGCACACAGTTTAAAAAATGTAATAATATTGTCATAAAACATTGCACTTACACTAAATTAACCTTATAAATGTATTGGAATTGTCATAAAACATTGCACTTACACTAAATTAACCTTATAAATGTATTGGAATTGTCATAAAACATTGCACTTACACTAAATTAACCTTATAAATGTATTGGAAGTAGTGTACAAGTAATAATTAAAGGACACAATTGAAAAAATAGCAATCATTAATACATTGAAAAGTGAGAATGACATTCATTTTGAAACAAATTTTATTTGTTAAAACAACACATAGTGAGAAGGAGGGAGTAAAATTGGTAACAATACAAGAAAAGAAGAATGTAAAATATATCATCAAAACGTGTTCTAAATTTAATTTCTATCACTTAGAAGGGAGTGTATAGCTAAGGAAGTGATAGATATCACGAAAATGATTATTTTGTCAGAGAGAACAATAAACTCAAATAATAATTAACTTACTGATGTGATGATCTAAAATTCTCACATGCAAATCTTACCTTTTGTCCGACGTAACATGATCGTCTTTAAGATAGTTTGCAGCTTTCTATACCCTTTTGATGGATTTCTGCTGATGGGAATCTTGATTGTTGAACAGAAAGATGTGTACACGGCATAAGGATCATATCTTAGAAATCTAAAGTAACTATAGAGATCATCAATTGAATTCTGGATTGGAGTTCCGGACAAGCACCATCTGCGCTTAGCTCGAAGACCCCAGCAGGCCCTTGCAACTTGAGTTCTGTGATTCTTTATACTTTGGGCCTCATCCAGGACAACTCTAAACCAGGCTACTTTTGCAAGAGGACGTGCAGCATCCTCAAGCATCATGCTGTCCAAACCTTTCTTCTTGCTGCTTTTTGAACTAGCAGGGCATTTCCTTTTCTTACTCGGCATAGCATGATCTTCGTAAGTTTCTTTTTCTCCGTCATCTTTGTCAACCAGAGGCTGCTTAGGGACCTCCTGGCTAACAATTGAATAAGTAGTCAAAACAACATCATACTTGGCAAGCTCATAAGGATCTTTGGTTCGACTACTTCCATGGTACACAAGCACAGAGAGATTTGCTTTGCAGGTTACTTTATTTTGCAGTTCGTCAGCCCACTGTCGCAGGACACTAGTTGGACAAACAACAAGGGTTCCTGCAGATGGCCTGCCTTTTGTGTGCACAGACAAATTCCCACCTGTGATTGCATTTCTGTTAGATGTATCTTGTTGACACACGTTAGATTCCTTCTTCACTTCACCATTATCAGGAAGTGGGTCATCATCCAAATCCAAGGTTTCTAATACACTTTTTTGTGCACTTTTGCATGTCTTGAGCAATGGAGGCCTTTCCTTTAGTATTAAAGAAATAGTTGACACTGTTTTCCCAAGACCCTGCAAGAGAAAAGGTATTAAATCAAGTCTTCACAAGGAAATCAAATGCTTGTTGACAGCCAATAACGATCCCAGAACGGCAACAGTGTGCTCACCTGATCATCTGCAAGAATTCCTCCGGAACAGTATAAACTTGATGTTTCCTTCTGAACCATCCACGATAAAGCAATTCTCTGACACAATAATTTCTATCAGTTAGATGACCCAAGGAAATCAAAACATAAATTAGGGGGGTCACGGGAACACACCGAAGCGATTCACACAGGTTTTTTCAAGTCAACCAACAATATATAACTTGAAAAGAAAAGCAAATGTCTGATGCAAAAATATTCAATTTCTTCCTAGCGTAATTTAAAAATTGGGAAACAATTAATTATCAGATAAAATAACAAATGAAACTGTGATTGATATCTCCTATCTTCAAAAACAAAGGTGTCTAAAATTAACAGAGATCGGAACCATAAACAAAACTAGAACACCACTAACTATTGGTTCCTATGCTCATATGGTTACTCAGATTACTAAAGCTGCAATGATGCAATGACCAAGGGTCAAGATAGGAATATAAATTGCACCGCCCTGCAAACGAAGCAGGTATGGGTGGTAAGGGTGTGTAAGGCAAAGAGAATGAGGGAGAGAACATATACAGTTGTCAGTAAGAATTTGGAGGTTAGGGCAGGAAATAAGCAGACCCATAAAAGGGACTGAAATATGTGTATCTTGTGTTTACTAATTCAGTGTGTGCGAGCAAGAAACCTGTGACATAGTTCCAAGCATTGATACAATTCATTCATTAATAAGATTAATAGATCATAAAAAATGATCCATTTCCGGCTTGATTAGAAAATCCCATATCCAGACCATAAAACCCACATTCCCATTTGTTTTAATTTGAAAGCAGATCTACTGGTATGGGAGACATAAATGGACCTATAATAACATTTTTTAAACAGCTACAAAAAACATTTAAAAGAATGAATTTGTAAAGTAACCTGGTGACGTAAAAGGGGAACAGCCAACAACCCATCTGGGGGACTAACTTCTGACTTTGGCTGAGAAAGATCCTGCAATCAACTACAATGTTAGTTCACTTTCATAGGCCATGGTAAGCAAATATATTATAATACCTCCGACAAATCAAACTAATAAGTTTAAATTTAGGCAAAAAAAAAGGGGAGAAACCAATGTTTTAGAAACCAGACCAAAGATCGAACAAACGAGACTGACAGGACATGGTTTAACTAGTTCAACCAGATAGTAAATAAATAAATGAATTTAGTGTTAAATTATAGATAAATATAAACCATAGTAATAAAGATCATCGTTGGTCTCAATATTATAAAAAATTAGGCCCAATTATAATTTCAAAAAGAGTTCAAAAAACAGAGTAATAATATACCATAACGTCAGGCCCAATATTTTTACTTTTAAAACCCTAATTCATTTACTAAATCATCTTCTGTTTGATTTTTTCAGAGCGCAGCACAACCATTTGGAACCCCTCATCCCTTCATACGCAATTTTCTGAGTTCTAGGAAGGAATGATTGGTTTTGAATGATAGTGACAATGATGATAATAAGCTACAGCATGAAAAATCCAACTTCTCCACTACAGGCTCTTCTATTTTGTATCCAAGTTTTCTTTTCTTATACACAAACCCCCAAAAAAGAACACAGCAAATGAGATAATATTTAAAATCACACTTGCATTATGTGCTCCACCAAATTCTATCAATTTGTATTCCTACAAGGGCCATAACAATTATCAAATAGAACATTGACATCAAGACCAAAAACAGAAGGAAAATAAGTTGTGCATGTGAAAAGATTACTCTAGTAATTGCCAAGGTAAAAGTGCCAACCTGCAATGCAACTCGTAATATGTACTGCTCATCGCGGGGTTTTGGTCTTGTGCCTCCCGCCATATACGGTTTAGTATAGTCAAATCTAGAAGATTGTGACATATTACGAGAATTAATGGGTTCAGCAGATCGACTTGTAGGTGCAGGGTGACTGATTTCTTCAATAATGCAAACATCGCAGTCATCTTCGTCATTGGATCCCTCAGTACTTCTGGAAAGTTGAGAATCATCAATACTTTTATATTCGCTTGGTTTACTCTCTAGTTCACTCATACCACAATTATATTGTTTCCCATTGGTAATTGATGCCCGGGCAATAGAGAGAGATTTGTCTAAGGATCTGAAATTCAAATTTCCTGTATTTCCTGGAAAACGTTTAGCAGTTTCATCGATAAGATCTTGATAATAATTGCCATCCTCAGATTTTACGATTGTGTCACTATCCTCATCCTTCAAAAAATCATAATTCTGACATTCAATGGTAGGGAAAATATGAGGTAATTGTTTCACCCCAAGACCAGCATTTAACTCAGCATGGTCATTGTGAAAAGTATTTTGGAAAGGCATACCCATTTCATCTCCTTCAGCTTTGACATTAAATGACTGGCCTTCACAAGAAATATACGGAGCACAAGATGATTGTTGCACTGATTCACGGTCTTCAAATATAACATTACCAGGAAAAAATGAAGGATATTCACTATCTGTTGGCATAAATTGCCTGTCCTGAAAAGGGGTTGGACCAAACGTATTCAAATGCATGCCGCCAATCATATTTGCAGAATCAGTTAAGAACTCCATTTTTTCAACCTTCATGTCCATTGTTGTCTCTTCATTTTTCCAGAATTCAGGATAAACACCATTAGGCAAATAAGCAGAACTGTCAGTAACAACAGGTCTAACATCTATACCCTGGTAACAATTCAAAGATGGATAGTAGCCACTAAAATCACTAGGAGCATCGGAACCTTGACAAAAAGTAGAATCGGTTGAAGTTCCAAAATGTGTGGGCATGTCAACATCCACAGACGGCATTTCAGAAGTTGTGCATGAGTCATTTTCCTGCTGCTTAGAAACTCCAATAATGTCTTTCAAAGCTGTTCCATAATTTGCAAAAGTTCCATTAACATTCTCAATGATAGAGCTGTGAGAAGCATCTGCAAGCAGGAAAAAAAAATCAGACTAGTGGCAAAATTCAGATGACAAAGATATGAAGCTTTTGAAAGAATGATGGAAATGCCAATATCTTAGTCTAATGATAACCCAGAAGATTTCGCATACATTCAGATTCTACATCATCTGCCACATGCTTGATTTGGCTAGTATTGTGACCCTTCCACAGACTTGAGTTCAAATTATCTCTACAAACAGTTACGGCATTTGAATTTGCTTCAGCGAAACTAGTGTCTGTACTGTAAAAAGGCATCTCACGTTCAGAAACTCCTGCCCTTTCTGCATAGAAAGTTTCATCACTTTCCACAACAGAGAATGAGTCCCTGTAACCACCAGCAAAAGCATTTGGGGAATAGCAGGTCTGTGATGAAGGTCCTTGGTTTTCATGTTCGTAGTCAAGCATGGAAGAATTCCCTGCAGAATCAGATGAATTAGTTGAGACCTATGTCCCTGAATTTTATTCATCTTAGCAGAATTTAGAACAGGCTGACTAAATCTACTAAGGTAAAAGCTAGGAAAAAGTGATTATTCAATCACTTGAGAGCCAAGGCAATAACAATCTACTCTAAAATATTAGCAACTACGAATTACACATACCAAATTCAGAAAGTAAAAATAAACTCAAGAAAATTCATATTCCACAAATTAACCAGACCAAATACAAACAACAAGGACAAGAATCAATTACCACAAAAAAGGCCACCTAAGTTTACATACCATTGTGAAGTAAAAAATTATCATGGGTCCCAGATTCACCAGGTGAAACGTCTTTCAATGAAGAATCCTCGTGACTATTCTGCAGCATTATATACAGAAAATTATTATAATTGGTGAGATACATATGAATTTGGCCAATCGAATTCAAAATCCTTAAGACGCGTTCAAACAAAAAATACAAAGAACATCAACAGGAAAGGTATATTGTTTTAGAGAAACATAAACATAACACTCCGAATTTAACTAAAAACTGCCCCAAGAGAATCAACACTGACAATCTATTCAGCACCTCCGAATTTAACTCCAAATACGAGTGAAGCGACACCACATGGAATTGTAAAAAATATATCAATTGTTCTTCTACATTACAATAAAGAACTAAGGATCAAAAGTACAGTAAAAATAAATTTATTTCTTCATGTAAATGGTGTAAAGATGAAGACATACAAACCAGCAGCAGTAATTTCAAGGAATTTTTCATCTTTTAAATATCAAAGAAGGCTATAGGATGGGGATTTTAAAACTCTCGACCTTCCTCCAATTTTAGCCGAATTTGTTCATTAGAGAGTAGCAACCATCTGAATCTCGACAAATTGCACTCTTTTAAAAGGCAGTTCTCACTAAAAGTCTTATAAACAAATGGCACTCTTTTTCTACTAGACTAAGGCCGTGTTGGGATAAATAAGCTGTTTATCAGATTAACAGCTTATTTGCAGCTTATAGCACAAATGCTTATCAAAATAAGCGCTTATGAATAAGCTCGCATAAGCTATTTTTATAACCAAAAAATAAAATAAATTTAAATTGTTTTTATATGTTAGAAGTTGTTTTCATTAGCTATCTTGAAGAATATATAAAAATAAGTTCAAAAAAATTTATGAAAAATGTTAGAAGTTGTGTTGTTTAAATCTCCCAAACAGGGTCACAAAACTTATGGCAGTAAATAAGCTCAAATAAGCCCATCCAAACATACCCTAAACCGCTTCAAAACTGTTTATTCAGTATCTATCTACACACCTTGACATGAACAAATGTGGCTAAAATTTCCAAAGCTGTACAACTCATAATGAAATACCTTAGATACCATACAATAAATATATACACAACAAATTGGCCTTCACCGGAACTATACAGATCAAAACAGCCGCAAACGAAAACCAACGAAACAGTGAAATTTCAAGGAAAAAAAAAAGCAAAAAGTTTACACTGCAAATCCAATCATCCTATATAATCAATGAATAAACAGCCATGCAACGAGGATCAAATCATGAATATTTGAATTCTAAACCCAAATCGGAACTCTAGTAACCTCCATTCACAGCATTCGTAAAATTGACAGGGATAGGGTTTTCTTCATACACTCAAATCAAGCACAAAAACCACAACAACCAAGTCCAGTAACCGTACCTCAGAAGGATCACAATCCTCATCAAGAACGCTGAGAAAAGACTCGATATCCATTGCAAGCTTCTCGTCATCTGATTCATCTCCATCCTCCCCAAACAGTGTCGGAAATTGAAATTCATCATCCGCCATAGTCACCAACAATCCAAAAGCTCAATCGAATCGAAACCCTAATTATCCAAACCGTTTCCGCAAACCAAAAACCTCCGGCGCCGATTCTCGAAATTGAAAAGCAGCACGTTAAATCGCATTCTCCGAAGAGAGAAAGAGATAGAGAGGGGTTCGTGAAGAATCAATGGAGGTTTCTGAGAAGGTTCGTGATGCGACTTTTTTTTAGAGAGAGAGGAAGTTTTAGAGAGAGAAAGAAAAAGAAGACAAAGTTGATCGTGGATTGTGTGAAGTTAGGTTTAAATAGGGTTTGGGGTACGTAAAGGGTGCGCACGTTAGTGAGGCGTGCGCTTTACGATGATTGGGTTTGTTATTCAAGTTTTATAGTGCGCGCGGTAATTGAACCTCTACGACGCCGTTTTATTCAAATACTTCAGTCATGAAGATACTATAACTATGAGTTGGATTCCTCGTGAGTCATTTTCGAATTTTCAGTTTCTGATTTTTCAATTTTATTTATAATTTACACTATTATTTTTTATTTAGATTTTCTTGATTAGGTGAATATTTAAAAATTTATAACGCGAATTTATAGCATTTTATTTATTTATTTTCTGTAATAAAATTTTGGGTTATTTGACCATAAAGATGTTTAAATTGGTAAATAATTATTGGATTTTCTCTTTTTTATTTGGTATTGTTAGATTTATTTAAGCAAATATAGTAGAGAATCTAAATTTACTAATTCATTCATATAGATACATGGAATATTCGTATATAACAACAACAACAAAATATCATATATATATTTATGGTAAAATTGACATTTTTAAAATATGATTAGAGATAATATATAGATATACACCATATAAATCACATTATATTCAAATGATAATTATAGTTAGTAATAAGACAGATTCTTAGGTACCCTGTTGTTTATATGGAAAAAAATGATTACAGATAATATATAGATATACGCCATATAAATCACATTATATTCAAGTAATAAGACAAATTCTTAGGTACCCTGTTGTTTATATGGGTACTTGTATGAGATGGACGAATAAGAATAGGTCATTTGTTTTATTTAATTGGTTTTTTTTTTGTTTAGTTAAATATGAAGTTTATATAAATTGCAGAGATAACTCGGTGTTTTTTTCTCTCATAGGCAGTCAATGTTGAATAAAATGTCTTCTCCTATTATCAATCTTTCTAAACCGTATGGCAAAATTCCCAATTTTCTCTTGCCCTAAACTGTATCTCTTTCTCTCACTTCACCGATATCGGATATTAATTTCATAAATTCCCCCAAATTTTATTTCCATCCTTTTTTCAATGGATTTTGAGGATGATATGCAGGATGCTAACGACATGGAGTCGCTCGACAGTGACGATATATACAGCAGTGACATTGAGGGTGCTGCCATGTGAATGGTGATAATGTGGAAGTAGTTATTCATGCGTGTGAACTTGCTGCGGAATGGCGTCAGACTTTTCATTCAGATGTGGTTGTTGATTTAGTATGTTACCGCCGCTTTGACCACAATGAGATTGATGAACCTTCTTTCACACTGCCTAAAATGTATAACTTTGTCCCTTTTGTTTATTGTTATCTTATTATGTTATATTCACATTGCTTCGATAAGTTAATCAAAGTTTCAGTTTTATGGGCCATGTATAGGTCATCCGGAACCATCCTTCAGCACTTGAGACTTAGTAGACAAAACTTTTGGAATTAGGAGATTTAACTAAAGAAGACATTGGTAAGACACACAAGAAGGTAACATCAATTCTAAATGACGAGTTTTTGGAGAGCAAAGGTTATGTTGTGAAAAGGAAAGATTGGCTTCCAGCGTATTGGTCTTGTTTCAAGTCACCTGAGCACCTTTCACGTTACCAGAACACCTAAATTTAATGTTAATATTGTTTGAGCCTTTCGGTTTATGGTATAACAGTTGAAATTTGTGATCAATCTTGTGCAGGGTGAAACCAAAAATTTTGAAAAATGTTGGAAAAGATATTGCCCCATTGACCATGTTATAATGAGCAAAAATGAAGAGATGCTCGTTGTTAGGAATAGGTAATTTTCTTCCTTGAACATTTGAAAAATGAATTCAAAACCAAGTAACATTGGATACGATGTGCATCTCACTTTTTGAGTTTGATGTTCTAGGACTTGAATTGGGTTACTCAATGGAAAATCCTAACGCGTTAGTGATTTGGGGGGCACAATTTGGCGATTTTGCTTATAGGGCTCAAGTCATATTCGACAATTTATTGAGTTGTGATGAGTCTAATTGGCTCCGTCAGGCAGGGCTTGTTATGTTACTTCCACATGGTTAAGATGGCCAAGGCTCGGAACATTCAAGTGCGAGATTGGAACGCTTTCTTCAGGTTCTATACTAAAAATCTATGTTGTGATTTCCTTAAACATCTTTAAAGCATTTTTTCTTTCTGCATTCAACTTTGATCTTTCAATGTTACGACGTGATGTAGTAATCAAATGGCGTATCTGCTGCTTTCTTTGCAGATGGTTAATGATCATCCTTATATTATTCTAGAGATGGTTCCTACTCTATGAAAACGAGTTCAAGAATGTAATTGGCAGATTGTGAATGTCACAACGCCAACAAATGTTTTCCATGTTTATGGTAGCAGGTTTGTAATTAGTATAATAATCAATTAACATTAGATTTGTCACTTGAAGTTATAATGTATCGTTGATTTTTCTCATTGTTGTTTTTTGTTTTGTCGCAGATACATAAAGAATTCCGTAAATATCACATTACATGTAGAATTTCGTAAACCTCTCATTGTAATATCCCCTAAGAATCAGCTTTGTAGTAAGGTTTGCGGATCAAATTTATCTGAGTTTGATGATGTTCAAGGACATCCAAGCTTTGACAAACAAGGAACCAGATTTAAGTGTCTCTTAAAAGACCAAACCAACCATGCAAATGTTGATTAGGGTATCAAATGCTTAATATTAAGTTCTGGAATGGTCTGATACTCATTGGAACTGGTTGTTCATGTGTTAAACTCATTGTTTTCTAAATATTCTTCTTATGATCATCAATGTCTTACATTCATCTCAGGTTTACTACGAACTTGATGATCAATGAATAAAGGTACATGCAAAAGATGTTGCAATATGTAGGGTGGAACAACTTTGTCATTTCCCTTGTGATCTTGTCCGAAAATAATTCAAATGATATCCAAGTGTGTCTGTTCAAATCGTTCTTAAGCATCATTGAATTTTTTATGAGTGAATATTAATCATATTAAGTATTCAGTGCTAAATATTTTTACTTTATTTTGTTTGTGCTAGACACGAAGTTGTTTGTTGTTGTCATACCCCAAAATTGTCCTACCCTCTAACTTTTATCTGGCTTAGGCTTTGCATTCATGTACATACATCACTTAGGTCATAATCCATATCCATGCATTCATATCATTGGTACTATTCAAAAGACTAGCAAGAAAAAGCTTTCTTGGCAGAGGGTTTCCTACCAAATGTGTGGATCTGAGGTGTAATCATGTGGCTCTATGTTCATTGAAGACTTCTTGGATTAGGGTTTTCCCATTCTCAACTCGATGCATTGACGGGAGTGTACAAGCTTGTGATCCATCTGATCCTCTTAATCAGGGTTTCTTTGACCAAAGTCAACCAGTTAACTTTCTGGTCAACATTTAATCAGGAGTGGATTCTATGAATGAGAAGCTCTCATACTGACTATGTGGATGTGTTTGTTTGACTGGATTTGACTGGAAGGGATTTAATCGGGAATTTCATCAATAGTCGGAAAAATCAGAACAGTTGACTTTTGGGTCAAAATCAGAAGAATTATTCAAATATTGACTTTTGGTGGAAAATCGATCGAGAAAAGTCAAAGAACGGATAAAATCGGGAGTTTGACAAAAGTTGCCAAAAATAGAAAAAAATCAAAAATGGAAAGTTTTCATACTTAGAAAATTTTGAGAATTTGAAAATAGTCAAACAGCTGACTTTGAGCCCAGTTTACACGTGTTTCTAGGCCTCATTTCAAAACAAGGTCAACACCAAAAATGTTCATCTCATAGCCCTCTACAATGTTGTAGTTGGGAGTTTTTTCATATGACATATGGATTGAGAGTTATTGAAGGGAGAAGTTGGCAAAATCTCACTGTACACGAGGCAAAAAGCTGGGCAAGTTTTCTGGGCAGCGTGACGCATTTGATCAAACACATGGCGTTCCATTTTCCAATTGAGTCCCAATGAATTCTGAATATTGTTAGAAGGCGTTATTTATGCCTTTCAATTATTTGCCATGCCCTCTACCCATAGAAACAAGAATTGAGCAAATTGGGTGTCTATTGAGCCATTTACGACGCCTTAAAGTCGTGACCTCACTGAGTCACATTTTGGCCAAGGCATGGGCACCAATACAAAGCAAACGCAAGGCATTTTGGCGAACATGTGGCAGGCCGAATTCAAAGCTAGTTTGAGAGAATTATAAGCGTCTTATGAACTCCACACCGATACCAAACTACTCTCCTTCATGTTTTCTCTCAATCGACACCAATATCATGGCATTCGGACGTACGGTTAGAAAATAGCAAAGCTGCAAAGTCATGCATCCATACGATTGAAGTTAAGGCATTCCCAGGCACAAGGCAAGCCACACGCGTGCACATCCCCGGCAATGGTGGTATTACATGTTCATGACTATTTTTACTATACTTCCAGTCACTATTCCAAATACTTTTCAACACCAAAGTTCTTCTACTCCATGCCCCCTTCACAATGACCCCAAGTTTGAAGCAAATGGTGTACCATAGCAAGAGATGTATGGACTTGAAGTAAGCATCATGGCAACAAAGTCTTGCAACCAAACATGTATCACTCATCAACCTACTTCCATAAAAAACCATGCACACCTCTGTTCACGTGAAAATAAAAGGGAGAGAGCCACAATGCAACACTCCACACCATATGTACCATGTACCTTCACTTCCATATATAAACCAAACTCTTCACAACTCACATCTCTCTCATTTTTTCACTTCCATAACCCCCTATTCAATTCTTCTCTATCGTTCCCTCTCTTCTCTCTCTCTTCTCTCATCCTCCAAAGAGTTTGTTACATCTCTAACAAACTTCTCAACCACCATAACCAACCTTCATCTTCCTCATCAATCTTCAACACACAGTCTCACTTCTCTGCACAACAACCGCATCGTCATCTTCATCCACCTAACAAACTTCTCAACCACCCTAATCAACCTTCTCCATCATCATCCTCAACCTATACCGCGAAACTATATCATCTTCATCTCTCGCTTCAAGCTCAATTCACCATCATAACGACTCATCATCACCATCAATTGTTCTTCAAGATTTTCAATAACATCCTCGTCCTTATCAAGATCTAGCATGAGCTTGCAGCAGTTGAGTTTGTTTCTCATTGAAGCACGTGGAGTTGGGAGTAATCACCGTTACAAGTGTACCAGACTCAAAGTATAGAGAACCAAAGTTTTTCGAGGATCTTTCAGTCTGCTTCAGGTGTGTTCTCCAGTCTTTTTCGAGCATGCTAGCTAAAAATGTTAGGATCTTGATGTCTGCATGAGCTAATCACGGTTAGTTATAATCCGGTAATACGTACATTTCGCGTACATTCGAGTTCTGATGCGTTGATATTATGCTCATGATTTATCAATTTTGAACAAGATATGTGGATTGCATGCGTGGATCTGAGTTGATTGATACCTCTAAAATACGTTTCCTTGGGATGCTTAGAAGTTAGGTTTATGTGTAGCTACGGTTTGCGACTTAGAGTTGACATTACGTAAAACTAGTGTCGTATTTGGATTCAGTGTTGAAAACCGATTGAGAAGGTGGCAGCTATTTAAGTTTCCGAGCATTTTGATTTTTTCCGGCGGAGGTTGTGCCGGAGAAGACGACCGGAACAGTGTTCCGCCGTCTGATTTTCTTGCATGGTGGTGAGTCCGATTTGCTGACGTGGCGGTATATTGTTGGTTGTTTTTCCCTTTTTCTTGGTGCATGCATTCAGTTTTGTTTTTATTCATATGATGAGTTGATGTGTTGGCACGTTGTGTATGGCCTAGGCATATTTTTGTCTTCTTTTAACTTAATTGGAACCATGACTAATTGATAGAAAGGTCCACATAATGGTACATTTTGTTGATAAGTGGAGACTATAGGATATACTGCATGCATGTATGCTACGTTGCTTTTCATAAATGTTGATTGATAAATAAGTGATAATGAAATAAAAATGGACCAAATGGTTTGTGAGAGCGTCGGGCCTCAGGCGCTTTGGGCCTTGCCTCGTGTTGGATCACACTCCCCTGCTGATAACACACCACCACATGCTAATGACCTTGGGCCTGAGCGCCCTGCTATTCGCCCCCCATTTTCGGGCCCAGAGTGCTTCTAATTGAGTTTAGTTCATTTTTAAAGCTGCTGTTGCACCCCCCCCTGCGACTTGTAGTTTAGTTTTATTTTAATTTTAGTTTCTTTTAACTTTTTAATCCAAAATTCCAATCTTAGTTCACACAAAAAAGGCATAAAAATGATTTTAGATATTTTTAGTTTGATTAAATAATGTTCGTAATTTTTGTTGATTTTTGTTAATTGTTTTGATACTTTTAATAAACTTTTTTCTTTACAATATCTTGAATTTTCTTTGTTTCATTACTTCCTTGTAAATAACTCTCTAACCGACTTAGGAATTAATTTTAGTCTCGATTTTTTTTAGATGTATGCGTGCTTGTGAATATCGTTTGTTTGCCATAGTTCTCAATTTTATTTGTCGCATATTGATTTTCTTTTGCTTATTCCATGTATAGTCTCTTTTAATAAATTGTATAGTTTTTTCATTTTAACTCTCTTGTATAGACAACTTAGACTAGAATTTAGGAATAGTTCCCTTCTCATTCTCTTTTTCTTTTCAACTTTTAAAATACTTAATAAAAATCGATGAAGATCATGCCGTTGCTTTATTTCATGGTAGGAAAGAAATGATTGAGGCGTAGGTCTCGATGTATGTTCTTTCCTACTTAGCGGAGAAGAAATGATTGAGGTGTGAAGCCTCGATGTATTTCTTAGCCGTTATTTAGAGAAACGATTGTGGCGTAGGCCCCGATGTGCATTCTCTAAATATTCACTAAAGAACTCCTTTTTGTATTTCTTTTACTTAGCGGAAAAGAAATGATTGAGGTGTGAGGCCTCGATGTATTTCTTAACCGTTATTTAGAGAAACGATTGTGGCGTAGGCCTCGATGTGCTTTCTCTAAATATGCAAAACAAAACTCTTTTTGGTATGATATAAGTCACAAATAAATTCCCTTAAAAAACACCAATCAAAAACACATAAAACACTAATAAATGGTCAGATTTAACACAAAGTAAGGAAGTGATGCGAGACCTTGTAATGGGTTCTGTCATCATGGAATTACCCTAAAAGACACAAACCAATCTCTTTTCTTCTTTCTTAAGGGCATTGTTATCTCCGCTCCATTGCATCCTAGGTTGTCCCCTTATGCAAGAGCGCGAGCGTTAACGCCGCCCAACTAAAAAACACAAAAATAAACAGAAAATCGTGAGCCGAGTTACGGTAACTCTGATTCCTGAAAAGGATACGTAGGCAGCGGGGTAGGGCCCGTGCGAGTACAATTCTTTATTTTCCCTACATTCTGCATTCATTCGCATTTAGACATAGACATAGTATACACCCTTTAGATAGAAACAAACATAGGTGGATACCATCGAGTACGATGGGCGCGAGGGGTGCTAATACCTTCCTCTTGCGTAACCGACTCTCGTACCTAGATTCTCTGGTTGCAAGACCCTGTTCCTTCCTTTGCTAGGTTCTCTGATATTCCTTTCCCTTATGGGATAAATATATTGGTGGCGACTCTGGTCATTTTTCGCGAGCGCGCGACAGCTGGCGACTCTGTTGGGGAATACCTAAGCGAGTCGATCCTAGCCTTTGTTTGTTTCTTTCATTGGGTGTTTATTTATTTGTTTATGTGTTTACATCATGTATATATGCTTGCATATCATGTTTATTTTCCTACTTGCATATCATGTTTACTTTCCACATGCATCTGGACTATATTATGGGTCCCCGTGGGGAACACATATTTTCTCTGTTTGCAGGTTGGGTGGGTTGTTTCTATGAGGTAAAAGGCCCAATACCCAGGCCAGAGTTGACACATAGGATACCTAGGATAGAGTGGATAGTCATGATGCCGATGAGATGTCAGGTCTTGTCTAGTGCGATCATGAGACCCACGCCCAGTCGAGGTCCAAATGGGGTATCATTGTTGGCATGTAGATGCAACAACATTGGTGCCTCAGGAGGACTGATAACACTGGTTGCCATTTTGACCTACCCTGACCTAGACTACACCCGTGAGTGGGGAGGGACATACATGACAGGTACCGTTGGTGACTATTTGGTTCCATTGGTGACTGTTTGGTACCGTTGGTGACTATTTTGTTCTGTTGGTGACTATTGTTCCTATGGCTGCGTGGCACCTATGTCAGACCTTTGATCTCATGACATCTGACCTATATCAATTATTCAGAGGATTGTACAGTGGTTACTAAGATTATATGGACCGTTGACCCCATGGTGTTGCATCGCATAACATCATTTCTTTATCCACTTCATTTATGGGGGATCCTAAAGTCTATTTCCAAAAAAAAAGAGAAAAAGAAAAAAGGAAATAAAAAAAAAAAAAAAGATACTCTATACAAAAAAAAAAGCTTTGATTCCAAAAAAGGAAAAATGAAAGTGTATTAAAAGACTTTAGGATCTATCATAAATGAAACATCCATTCATACTATCATGCATTTCATGGTTCTTTCAAAGACTTATGGGACCCTTCCTATCCATATTTCAAGATCAACAACAGATTTGACTTCTCACTGCCACAACTCCAAGATCAACTATGGAACGACTCCGTGAGGAAATGGATGAGATGAAGGAACAAATGGGTCATCTTATGTTGGAGATGCGAGACTTGGTCCGTAATCAGGATGCACTAAAAGAGGAGAATAGTCAGTTGAAGACTCAATTGAGCTTGGTCATGGAAGTTCTGAAGACGGTATTAAGGAAGGAAGGTGATGTTGTTCCTGCTGCTGCAACAAAAGTTGTTGATTCCTTCTTCCCAATAGGATTTCTTTCCACTCATGGAATGCCTCAGGGCGCTCTCCCTCAATTTCAAGTGCCATTACCTCCACATCAATCTGTTCATGTCCCTAGAATGAATCAAGGGGGCCAAATGCGTGGGAAAAAGCCTAAGATACCTCAGAGAGTTCTCAATCCTATCCCGTTGTCTTATGCTCAGTTACTTCCTCGCTTGCTGGAACTTCAGTTGATTGGGCTACGAGATTTGGCTACGCCTGAAAAGCTTCCTCCCAATTTTGATGTCAATGCTCGATGCGAGTTCCATTCTGGGGCACCTGGCCATGACATTGAGAATTGTAAGGCGATGAAACATCAAGTTCAAGATCTCATTGATTCAAAAGTGATTTTGTTCACCCCCGAGGGTATGATTGTTCAAGGAAACAGGGTTCCACATGTGGTGGAAAGAAAGGTTGATTTATGCTTCTATGTCGGATCTACTTCAAATGCGCCATCTTGGGTTCCAGGTTTCCCACTTCATCAGTCTCCGATTGTTTCACAACCAAATCAAAGGGAGAAGACACCTGAACAGAATCATCAACAAGGTCATCTGAATGAATACCCACCTAGAAGTAATTCGGGACGAAGAAATGCTCCTCTGGACCAGATTCCTATGACATACACTAAACTTCTGCCATATCTAGTGCAAAGCTCATTGGTGGATCCCAAATCTCTGAAGCCTCCACCACGTCCGTTTCCACCTGGGTATGACCCTAATGTGCAATGTGGGTACCACGCTTGATTAGCAGGGCACTCAACCGAGGACTGCAACGCTTTCAAAGCCAAGGTGCAACAGTTGATCGATGAGAGACACATAACCCTTCAAGGAGGAAACATGTGGGTGAACGGAATGCCCGTGCCCAAGTGAATGTCCGTATTCCATGAAGTATCACAAAAAAAAGAAAAATAATAAGCCCAAATGGAGTCAAGTCTCCTCAACTATGGCAATCATCATTTCACTTATGTATTCTCATTTTTCAGTATTTCCTGTTTTGTAGAAGGCTACTTCCTTGTTTGAACTCATTGGTACGATAATAATGAAAGCACCACAAATTCTCGAGCAACTTTGTCAGAATCTTCTTTCCAAGGGGTAATCAAAAAATGTTCTATAGAAGCATCTCTCATTTTCAAGGTTCTTGTGCTCAGTTGTATCCGTGGAGGTTGGTGTTTCAGTTGGTGTTTTGGTCTTTCCTTACAACAGATAGCTTCTCTAAGTTTGATGACCACGCAAGGTTCCTCCATGTTTGATGGCAAATACTTCTTCAATGAATATGCTTGGGGCTCCCGCACGAGGGATAAGCAAGACGCACTCTTATCTTGAGCATTGCATCATTCGCATTGCTCGAATCCCTAAAGCATTACAAATTCTTGGGTGACTTCGTCAAAATCTTCTTCCGTGTGATAATCAAGAGTGTTCTTCACAATGCTTCTCATTCTCAAAGTTCTACTTCATATATCAGTTGCCTTTTCTCAGGATCTCCTTCTCAGTGGCCTTGCTAGTTAACAGAGACAAGAAGAATATGAGAAACAAATTGATGTGATTCTATTGCCTTGTGCTCATTCGTTTCCTTGTTTGTTGGAATCACAATTGGTTAAGATTCTAGTATTGGGTCTTCTTCACCACAAGTAGCTCTCTTGAGTTGATGATCATACAAGATTCTTCCCATTTATGATGGCGATTACTACTCTAGCAACTATGCTTGGGGCTCCCGCACGAGGGATAAGCAAGACGTACTCTTATCTTGAGCATTGCATCACTCGCATTGCTCGAATCCCTAAAGCAAGGCAAAAGTTTACGACTCATGGGTGACTTCGTTGGAGTTCTCTTTTGGAGTAATCTGAAGTGTTTGGAAAGAACTGCAAAAAGTATTCAAGATCAATAAATCTAGACGGAGTCAAGTCTCCTCAACAATGACATTCACTTAGTTTCTTTATTGCATTCTCATTTGTAACATTTCTTTGTGTGTTTAAGCATTGCTAGCATGTAAAAACTTGTTAATTTCTGAATAAAAATCATAATGCATTGTTTATGTTCGTCTTGAAATAATCCATTCGTTATCACTCATAAAATGATTCGCTTGCATACAATACCAACTTTATTAATCACTTGCTTAGGCAAAGAGCGGAGGGAGAATGATGAAAAATAAAAATGCAAAATCTCCAATTGCGTGCTTTTGAATAAAACCCTACTGAGGATGTACATGCATTGTTTCAAATCCCCAAACACCGGAGATATAAGGGAGATAGACCCTCGTCAACCCCTTTGAGCCTTGAAGTAGGAGTTTCCTTTTCTAATCATAAAAACCCTTATTTTGAACTTGGGGCAGGGTAGTGTTCATTTAACTTGATCGAGTGTTCAAAACTCACCAAAAGGGTATGCATCTAAGGATACAACAATGGTTATCCTTCAAAAGGTTGAGGAATGTCAAAACCGCAATGATTATCCTTATTCCATCAAGAGACCGAGAGATGACGATACCACAATGGTAATCCTTCATCAAATCAAATGAGTGAGGTGGTCGCAATCACCTCCAAAGAATCAAAGACTATGCAAGGTCACACGACTTGTTCAAAAAAGAGCCAAAAAAAATGGCGAAAAAATAATTAAAATAAAAAAGGATGAAAAGAAAAATGGCAAAAGAAGCATAAAAAAAAAACGATGAAATTGCCAAGCAAGAACAAAGTCGTGTGACAATGAATCAGAAGAATAAAAGGTGAGCGACTGCCATGTCCAGAGAACCTCATTGATTCCTCAACCATTTCAAATTACTTGTGAGGGATGAACACTCGTGTCGAGCTAAATTGAACCTAGGAATGGAGAACATCATGAAGGGGGTGGGTACCAAATAATTTTGAGCCTAAAAATCCTTTGTTTTCTGAAAACCGTGAACCCGGCCAAGTTACAACCCTTAAAAGTCCTAATTGAAGTAGGGTTTATTTTGAAAGCGCACTCCGATGAGATAGTGTTTAACTGACTCCCAATGAAGCGTAACACATATCCATGTTGGTATCGTATGCTTGCTTTATCTTCCATATGCAAAAATCGAGGTTGTGTCAACTAGTGATTCGGTCACAAGAGGTCGCAACCTCATTTCATAAAAAAGTTTTAAAACTTCAAGACTAACATAGGCTTTGCATTAGAATTATCATTCTTAGAATTAACATTCTTTTGCATACAAAATATGTGCTTAACATCAAGGAAATTTTCAAGGATGAGGATCGGTGAAGGGCTTGATCACGCCACAGTAACAAGACTTAAGAACTCCGTGGATTGAAAATCCAACCATTTCATAAGACTGATTATCAAGGGGCATGTTCTCTAAAAACTCTGTTGGGCATGAACGGTTAATGCTTTCTTTGATTACCTTGAGGGGAAGAATTTGAAGACTCCTTTGAGCGTGGTAAAGTTGTTTCCATGTTTGTTTGACTTCAAAACAAAGGAAGCTTGAGGATTCTAGTGAGATATACCTAATCAGGGGCAATTGAATCGAGGTTTGAACTCTCAAATTCAGCCTATCTGGAGCAATCATGTCGATAAATCTCTTCAAGCTTCGATCAACCTGGGGCAATCAAGTCGAGGGATCTCTCTCAAATTCAACCAATCTGGGGCAGTTACGTCGAGATTTGACAAATCTCTCCAAGGATCCACTGGGGCAATTTCCTTCATGGGTCATGAAACTTGGGGCACGATCTTCTTAGTTTTATTGTCCTCTCCCTAATCATAGGAGTTTATTTCTCCTGGAACCTTGGTCTCTCCCCAGGCATGGAGTTTATTTCTCCCGAGAGTTTGTTATATTCCTCAAGCATAGGAGTTTTATTTCTCCTAGGAGTTGTCCTACTTCCCTAATCAAGGCTCCTTATCTGGATTCCTCATCCCCAACATGGTGAATCGAGGGAATCTCCTCAAGCTGAAAACCCTCCAAGCAGTAGCACATGGTGAGAAGTCAGAAAGTATTCTTCAAGTCAAAGAAGGTGCATCTTACAAATCAAAGTCCAATATCTATTGGCATCTCTACATGGTCCTTAACACTAAGGGAATTCTCCCTGGTGTCTACCTCACTAATGCCTTTATTTGGCACTCTGCATTTAGTACTCATTGCATATAACATTGCATCCTCAAAAGCGTAGCATATCCGTCAAACGGAGCATTACGCCATAGAAAATTCAAACATGCATACAAAGCATAAGCCAGATAATACAAATCAGCACTCAATCAAGACGACGATACTTCCCCACATAAAAATTTGTCCTTACAAAATCTGATTGATATCTGCTACTACATCACAAATCTCCTCAAACCATGGTGCCAATACCTGGTATCCTAAACCCCAAAAGAAGTCTCATTTTCTCTCTCCGACGAGGATCGGATGCAATGTTTTTCTTCGTCAGAATCGTTGTCTCCGAGGTTATTTCCCGTATGTTGCGTGCAGATTAAAGCATGAATGAGGATGGGCATTCAACCCATCTCATTTTTCAATCGTTTGAATAATCATACTTAGTGTGTGGCAATTCGAACGATTGCCGCTCTTGAAGAGTTACACCCCGCCTTTTGGCCTGAGGGATTAATGTAATTCTTATGCTTCGCAAGCATTAATATCTCCGTAATTCCCAGTGGTTACTTCTATCTTCTTGTCAAGTCTAGTCGTCACTAGTCTTGTTGTGGTTATTTCTCGTGTGCTGCGTGCAAATTAGAGTGCGAATGAGGGTGGGCATTCAACCCATCTCATTTTTCAATCATTTGAATAACCATACTTGGTGTGTGGCAATTCGAACGATTGCCGCTCTTGAAGAGTTACACCCCGCCTTTGGCCTGAGGGATTAATGTAATTCTTATGCTTCGCAAGCATCAATATCTTCGTGATTACGTCTTTTGATCGAGTCTAGTCGTCACTAATCTCCGTGGTCCCTTCCCCCGTACGGGAAAACTTTTCAAGTCCAACCACCGTGTTGTCAAAGCCCAGTTCCTAACCTGGCAAACCCTTTCAAAGCCCAGTTCCTAACCTGACAAACCTTTTTCAAAGCCCAATTTTTAACTTGGCAAACCATTTCAAAACCGAACCCCGATGTTGAGTCTTAGATCGTACGAGGTCTATTCTGTCCTGAAGATCGTACGAGGTCTTCTCCTGATGTTGAGTCTTAGATCGTACGAGGTCTATTTCCTTTCTGCCTTGAAGATCGTACGAGGTCTTCTCCTGATGTTGAGTCGTAAGATCGCACGAGGTCTATTTCCTTTCTGTCTTGAAGATCGTACGAGGTCTTCTCCTGATGTTGAGTCGTAAGATCGCACGAGGTTTATTTCCTTTCTGTCTTGAAGATCGTACAAGGTCTTCTCCTGATGTTGAGTCGTAGATCGCAAGAGGTCTATTTCCTTTCTGTCCTGAAGATCGTACGAGATCCTCTCCTGATGTCGAGTCGATGTTGAGTCGTAGATCGCACGAGGTCTTTCCCTTTTCAGTCCTGAAGATCGTACGAGATCCTCTCCTGTTGTCGAGTCGATGTTGAGTCTTAGATCGCACGAGTTCTTTTCCTTTCAGTCTTGAAGATCGTACGAGGTTTTCTCCCGATGTTGAGTCGTAGATCGCACGAGGTCTTTCCCTTTTCAGTCCTGAAGATCGTACGAGATCCTCTCCTGTTGTCGAGTCGATGTTGAGTCTTAGATCGCACGAGTTCTTTTCCTTTCAGTCTTGAAGATCGTACGAGGTTTTCTCCCGATGTTGAGTCGTAGATCGCACGAGATCTTTTTCCTTTCAGTCATTGTCTCATACAACCATTCTCGTTGAAAACCTTGTATTGGCACCTAGGCTACGTTACAAGCTATCACCATTCGACCACTACTCACCGTAACTTTTCCACCATAAAAAGAAAAAAACAAATTCTCTTTCCCTAGCAGATATCAAAACAAAAATAAGGATAACATGTACACCATCTTCTCTTTGGGACAAATTTCTGGTACTTTGATATTTAATCTTCTTCAACCTTGAACGCTCGAAAGGCTAGCGCCAATCTCACTTTCAGGTTTAAGACGATTAAATAGGGGCAGCTGTCATACCCCAAATTTGTCCTACCCTCTAACTTTTATCTGGCTTAGGCTTTGCATTCATGTACATACATCACTTAGGTCATAATCCATATCCATGCATTCATATCATTGGTACTATTCAAAAGACTAGCAAGAAAAAGCTTTCTTGGCAGAGGGTTTCCTACCAAATGTGTGGATCTGAGGTGTAATCATGTGGCTCTATGTTCATTGAAGACTTCTTGGATTAGGGTTTTCCCATTCTCAACTCGATGCATTGACGGGAGTGTACAAGCTTGTGATCCATCTGATCCTCTTAATCAGGGTTTCTTTGACCAAAGTCAACTAGTTGACTTTGTGGTCAACATTTAATCAGGAGTGGATTCTATGAATGAGAAGCTCTCATACTGACTATGTGGATGTGTTTGCTTGACTAGATTTGATTGGAAGGGATTTAATCGGGAATTTCATCAATAGTCGGAAAAATCAGAACAGTTGACTTTTGGGTCAAAATCAGAAGAATTATTCAAATATTGACTTTTGGTGGAAAATCGATCGAGAAAAGTCAAAGAACGGATAAAATCGGGAGTTTGACAAAATTTGCCAAAAATAGAAAAAAATCAAAAATGGAAAGTTTTCATACTTAGAAAATTTTGAGAATTTGAAAATAGTCAAACAGCTGACTTTGAGCCCAGTTTACACGTGTTTCTAGGCCTCATTTCAAAACAATGTCAACACCAAAAATGTTCATCTCATAGCCCTCTACAATGTTGTAGTTGGGAGTTTTTTCATATGACATATGGATTGAGAGTTATTGAAGGGAGAAGTTGGCAAAATCTCACTGTACACGAGGCAAAAAGCTGGGCAAGTTTTCTGGGCAGCGTGACGCATTTGATCAAACACATGGCGTTCCATTTTCCAATTGAGTCCCAATGAATTCTGAATATTGTTAGAAGGCGTTATTTATGCCTTTCAATTATTTGCCATGCCCTCTACCCATAGAAACAAGAATTGAGCAAATTGGGTGTCTATTGAGCCATTTACGACGCCTTAAAGTCGTGACCTCACTGAGTCACATTTTGGCCAAGGCATGGGCACCAATACAAAGCAAACGCAAGGCATTTTGGCGAACATGTGGCAGGCCGAATTCAAAGCTAGTTTGAGAGAATTATAAGCGTCTTATGAACTCCACACCGATACCAAACTACTCTCCTTCATGTTTTCTCTCAATCGACACCAATATCATGGCATTCGGACGTACGGTTAGAAAATAGCAAAGCTGCAAAGTCATGCATCCATACGATTGAAGTTAAGGCATTCCCAGGCACAAGGCAAGCCACACGCGTGCACATCCCCGGCAATGGTGGTATTACATGTTCATGACTATTTTTACTATACTTCCAGTCACTATTCCAAATACTTTTCAACACCAAAGTTCTTCTACTCCATGCCCCCTTCACAATGACCCCAAGTTTGAAGCAAATGGTGTACCATAGCAAGAGATGTATGGACTTGAAGTAAGCATCATGGCAACAAAGTCTTGCAACCAAACATGTATCACTCATCAACCTACTTCCATAAAAAACCATGCACACCTCTGTTCACGTGAAAATAAAAGGGAGAGAGCCACAATGCAACACTCCACACCATATGTACCATGTACCTTCACTTCCATATATAAACCAAACTCTTCACAACTCACATCTCTCTCATTTTTTCACTTCCATAACCCCCTATTCAATTCTTCTCTATCGTTCCCTCTCTTCTCTCTCTCTTCTCTCATCCTCCAAAGAGTTTGTTACATCTCTAACAAACTTCTCAACCACCATAACCAACCTTCATCTTCCTCATCAATCTTCAACACACAGTCTCACTTCTCTGCACAACAACCGCATCGTCATCTTCATCCACCTAACAAACTTCTCAACCACCCTAATCAACCTTCTCCATCATCATCCTCAACCTATACCGCGAAACTATATCATCTTCATCTCTCGCTTCAAGCTCAATTCACCATCATAACGACTCATCATCACCATCAATTGTTCTTCAAGATTTTCAATAACATCCTCGTCCTTATCAAGATCTAGCAGGAGCTTGCAGCAGTTGAGTTTGTTTCTCATTGAAGCACGTGGAGTTGGGAGTAATCACCGTTACAAGTGTACCAGACTCAAAGTATAGAGAACCAAAGTTTTCCGAGGATCTTTCAGTCTGCTTCAGGTGTGTTCTCCAGTCTTTTTCGAGCATGCTAGCTAAAAATGTTAGGATCTTGATGTCTGCATGAGCTAATCACGGTTAGTTATAATCCGGTAATACGTACATTTCGCGTACATTCGAGTTCTGATGCGTTGATATTATGCTCATGATTTATCAATTTTGAACAAGATATGTGGATTGTATGCGTGGATCTGAGTTGATTGATACCTCTAAAATACGTTTCCTTGGGATGCTTAGAAGTTAGGTTTATGTGTAGCTACGGTTTGCGACTTAGAGTTGACATTACGTAAAACTAGTGTCGTATTTGGATTCAGTGTTGAAAACCGATTGAGAAGGTGGCAGCTATTTAAGTTTCCGAGCATTTTGATTTTTTCCGGCGGAGGTTGTGCCGGAGAAGACGACCGGAACAGTGTTCCGCCGTCTGATTTTCTTGCATGGTGGTGAGTCCGATTTGCTGACGTGGCGGTATATTGTTGGTTGTTTTTTTCCCTTTTTCTTGGTGCATGCATTCAGTTTTGTTTTTATTCATATGATGAGTTGATGTGTTGGCACGTTGTGTATGGCCTAGGCATATTTTTGTCTTCTTTTAACTTAATTGGAACCATGACTAATTGATAGAAAGGTCCACATAATGGTACATTTTGTTGATAAGTGGAGACTATAGGATATACTGCATGCATGTATGCTACGTTGCTTTTCATAAATGTTGATTGATAAATAAGTGATAATGAAATAAAAATGGACCAAATGGTTTGTGAGAGCGTCGGGCCTCAGGCGCTTTGGGCCTTGCCTCGTGTTGGATCACACTCCCCTGCTGATAACACACCACCACATGCTAATGACCCTGGGCCTGAGCGCCCTGCTATTCGCCCCCCATTTCGGGCCCAGAGTGCTTCTAATTGAGTTTAGTTCATTTTTAAAGCTGCTGTTGCACCCCCCCTGCGACTTGTAGTTTAGTTTTATTTTAATTTTAGTTTCTTTTAACTTTTTAATCCAAAATTCCAATCTTAGTTCACACAAAAAAGGCATAAAAATGATTTTAGATATTTTTAGTTTGATTAAATAATGTTCGTAATTTTTGTTGATTTTTGTTAATTGTTTTGATACTTTTAATAAACTTTTTTCTTTACAATATCTTGAATTTTCTTTGTTTCATTACTTCCTTGTAAATAACTCTCTAACCGACTTAGGAATTAATTTTAGTCTCGATTTTTTTTAGATGTATGCGTGCTTGTGAATATCGTTTGTTTGCCATAGTTCTCAATTTTATTTGTCGCATATTGATTTTCTTTTGCTTATTCCATGTATAGTCTCTTTTAATAAATTGTATAGTTTTTTCATTTTAACTCTCTTGTATAGACAACTTAGACTAGAATTTAGGAATAGTTCCCTTCTCATTCTCTTTTTCTTTTCAACTTTTAAAATACTTAATAAAAATCGATGAAGATCATGCCGTTGCTTTATTTCATGGTAGGAAAGAAATGATTGAGGCGTAGGTCTCGATGTATGTTCTTTCCTACTTAGCGGAGAAGAAATGATTGAGGTGTGAAGCCTCGATGTATTTCTTAGCCGTTATTTAGAGAAACGATTGTGGCGTAGGCCCCGATGTGCATTCTCTAAATATTCACTAAAGAACTCCTTTTTGTATTTCTTTTACTTAGCGGAAAAGAAATGATTGAGGTGTGAGGCCTCGATGTATTTCTTAACCGTTATTTAGAGAAACGATTGTGGCGTAGGCCTCGATGTGCTTTCTCTAAATATGCAAAACAAAACTCTTTTTGGTATGATCTAAGTCACAAATAAATTCCCTTAAAAAACACCAATCAAAAACACATAAAACACTAATAAATGGTCAGATTTAACACAAAGTAAGGAAGTGATGCGAGACCTTGTAATGGGTTCTGTCATCATGGAATTACCCTAAAAGACACAAACCAATCTCTTTTCTTCTTTCTTAAGGGCATTGTTATCTCCGCTCCATTGCATCCTAGGTTGTCCCCTTATGCAAGAGCGCGAGCGTTAACGCCGCCCAACTAAAAAACACAAAAACAAATAGAAAATCGTGAGCCGAGCTACGGTAACTCTGATTCCTGAAAAGGATACGTAGGCAGCAGGGTAGGGCCCGTGCGAGTACAATTCTTTATTTCCCGTACATTCTGCATTCATTCGTATTTAGACATAGACATAGTATACACTAGGGGTGGCAAAACGGGCCGAGGCCCGCCGGGCCGGCCCGCCACCCGCCAAAAAATAGCGGGTTGGGTTGGGATTTTAGGCCCGCCGCTCGCTAAAGCTCGCCCCGCAAAAACCCGCCGCCCGCCATACCCGCCCCGCCAAAGCCCGCCGCCCGCCAAAACCCGCCTCTCCTCCAAAACTCACTCTTTTTTTAGTTAATTCTAGTAATTTTAATTCTTGATGGTTTATTTTTTACATTTATTTATAAATATATGTAATATTTTTTAAGTAAATTTGTTAAAAAGTTGCTTTTATAAAAAATTATTTTAAAAAATAAGTGAAAAATTTAATTAAAAGGTAAAAAAAAGTCTATTAATCTATTAAAAAATATAAATAAAAATAGGCGGGTAAGCCCGCCAACCCGCCATCTTGGCGGGGCGGGCATGACTTTTATGCCCATTTTACTTGGCGGGCATGCCCGGCCCGCTCGTTTTTTGGCGGGCATAAGGCGGGGCGGGCGGCCCGTTTTGCCACCCCTAGTATACACCCTTTAGATAGAAACAAACATAGGTGGATACCATCGAGTACGATGGGCGCGAGGGGTGCTAATACCTTCCTCTTGCGTAACCGACTCCCGTACCTAGATTCTCTGGTCGCAAGACCCTGTTCCTTCCTTTGCTAGGTTCTCTGATATTCCTTTCCCTTATGGGATAAATATATTGGTGGCGACTCTGGTCATTTTTCGCGAGCGTGCGACAGGTGTCAAGAAGAACCAATGAACATGAGTGGATATACTTATGTTTTACCGCGACTTAAAACCTCAATAAAGTCATTAGGTAGGGGAGGTTATGATGATATCAAATATGTTGGTCGCGTTCCGTCTGCAGCCACAACTACTGGTTTCCTCAAGGTTCACCATAACGAGCAGGCTGAGCTAGTTGAGAACGCCTTTCAAAGTGAACCAATCAGCTTCCCTTACTAAGATTTTGTGCATGTAAATTATTCCTTTGGAGAAGGATGAAGCATTTGATTTGGAGGGTAACTTATAATTCACATTTTTTATGCTACATAATTCAAAATTAGACTTGCAAGTTACATGGTATTGACCATCGTATTCAAATGCAATGTACTTGTTAATTTAAAAGTGATTATCTCACATAACAAATAATAATGGATACTACTGTGTTAGAATGGAACTAGTTTATTAATTTTCTATTAGCTTTACATATAAAGAGTCTCTTCCAATTATTTATTTTTTTTAAAACAAAATTGATCAAATAAATTTTTACTATCTATTACAGCGAGATTACCATATGATTAATTCGACAATTCAAAAATAGAATAAAATAATTATTTAAAAATATTTTGATAGATAATTTAGTTTATTAAGTGGGTTAAATGGTTATGTACTTAGTTTTACATAGGTCATCTAATAGGAATACATCATTCAATCATGTCATATCATTAATTTAAAAATTATAGTCTGATTTAGCGAAAAACATGTTTGTAAATGATTGAGAGTGTATCACCTTTTTTAGTTGTTAAAAAATGTGATTGGTTGACAGTGCATCACCCATGTTTAAATGAATATGCATTGATAGTGTAAAATAGTTTTACACAGTTATCCAATAAAAAATCATCAATTTGCCATGTCATTAATTTTTTAAAAATAAATGAGTGATTTAATTGGATACATGATTGTGATTGGTTGACAATATAAAACTATTTTACACTATAAGTGCATCATCCATTCTCTCAGTTAAGGGTTTCATGGATATGCACTGATAGTATAAAATAGTTTTACATTGTCATCCAGTAAAAAACAATCACTCTGCCATGTCATTAATTTAAAAAAAATAAAAGAGTGATTTTGTTTAATACATGGTTGTGATTGGTTGACAGTGTAAAACTATTTTACACTGTCCTTTATTAAGGGTTTAATGGATATGCACGAACAGTGTAACATAGTTTTACACTTTCATCCAATAAAAAACCACCAATCTGTCATGTCATTGATTTTTTAAAAAATAAAAGAGTGATTTAATTGGATACATGGCTGTGATTGGTTGGCAATGTAAAACTATTTTAGTTTGTCAGTGCATCACCCGGGTGTAATGGATATGCATTGATAGTGTAAAGTAGTTTTACACTATCATCCAATAAAAACCCATCAATTTGCCATGTCATTGAGAGTTTGTTACATTTTTCTCTTATCTCTGTCTTCTTCCATCTTCATCTTCAATCTTGTGCACCAACAATTAGCATCTAGAGCTACGATTCGATTCATAGGGAAACACAAGTGTATGTGAGGCGTGTGTGTTTAATTTCATTTACTGAATTCATGTTGAATTCACGATTAGAATCATAACAGAATTGCATTTCTTGATTTTGTGGGAACGAAAAACACAAGTGTTTGGTGAGATTTGAGTTAGTTTTAGTGCACAAGAACGAAGATGAATGGTGGAAATAGCTTAAATACAATTCCTCAAGTGTTTGCTTAAAATAATTGGAATCGATGGATGATTCAAAAGCATATGTTGTTTGGTACTCAAGATGTTCTTGATCTTGTCACTGATGGTTACGTTCCAGATGCAGAAGATGCGACTAAGGAACAAAGAAACGTGTAAAGATATACGAAGAAGAAACATCATAAGGATTTATTCTACATCTATCAGTATGTGAATGTGAATGTATTTGAGAAAATCTATAATTCAACGACGGTGAAGGCTGCGTGGGATATATTGACACGATGCTACAACGATGATGCAATTGAACATTTTAAAGATTTATTTACCATGAGAATTGAAGAGTTACAGAGTAATATAGAGGCACAAGAGTTGCGTCTGACTGAGACAACCTCTGAAAGAGAGGTAGAGCAGGCTCTAATGGCGTCTTTTGGTAAGAAGAGTCCAAAGAAGTCTTGGTCTGAAGCCAAGAAGAGACATGGTGGTTGTGTTCCGAATTAAGAAGCCTTCAACTCTTATGAGAAAAAACATTAGAAGGGAAAGAAGAAGTTTGACAAGAGAAAGGTTCGGTGTTACAACTCTAATAGGTTTAGTCAATTTGCTAAGGGCTGTTGGTAAAACAAATAAAGAAAATCAGAAGAAGTAAACATAGCCAGAGGAGATTCTGACGTTGAACCTGTGCTATTGATGGCTTATGAATCTGATTATGTGTTAAACACATAGCTAGTGTTCCTTCGGATCTATGATCAAACTCTTTTTTTAGTATGATTGGGCCCTACAGTGGTAGAACATGGTGAACCAAGCCTACTATTTCCCATATCATCCCTTTCGGTGAAGTGGCTTCAAACCTTTTATGGACCTTGCTTCTCTTATTCTTTATTTTTAGAATAGAACAGTACAGAGATAAGCACGTGCTCCCAAATGACCTCTGTAGTATGGAGAGCCACTCCACTTGCAAGATCAATATCCGCCTTTGTACTGATGCGCTTCTTTTGTGATTAATGGATTAAGGTTCACTTGAAACCGACTGAATGAACTAATAGAGTACCATTTTCATTCATATTCTTTGTACAACTGTAACTACCATTCAAGTAGCTCTTTCCCCCGCCATTCCTTATTCCGGAACGGAGTAAGGCCTTGAACTTCTTTTCTTACTTGCTTATACCTGACTGCCAGAGACTGTTCCTATCCTGATTAACTGATTTATCTTTTATGAATGCACAAGCATTCAAAGGTGGTTTACTTATTTGATAGAGTCATAACTAACTTTCATCAATTTTATAATCGATCCAGTTTTTAAAATGTTAATTTAACAATCCTTTTTAATTGATAACAAAATAAATATACTTACTTAAAAAAATCAATTTTAGTTTACAATATGGTGGATCATTTTAATTTTGATTATTTTTTTTTACAGAATTTTGATTATTAATTATAATAAAAACAAACATATAATATATTATCATTTAGAATTCACCACTTTTTTGAACACGTTAACAATATATTATCATTTAGAATTCACCACTTTTTTTGAACACGTTAACAATATATTATCATTTAGCATTCTATTAGGATTTTCTATAGCATTTAACATACATCATTTTATATAATTTAGAATATGATAAACCATTTTAACTTTTATTAAAATTTATAAATAAAGAACTACATATAATAAGTATGCTATTATTTAGACCTCACAAATTTTTGGTGAATAACCTAAGCATACCATTCAGTATTTCTTAATTTCCATTCAATAACACGTTCACCTCATTTTCCATAACTACATAACGTAATGGCTCATCTCATTCAATAACACGTTCATATCATTGTAACTAATGGCTCACCCCACTCCTATTATCCTCCTCCATTCAAACCACTTTAGTATCTACAACCATTCACTCCAAACGTAGGTACAAATAATTACTCCATATTTTAACATTACTTTTGCTTCTATTCACATCACTTTTTGTTTCTACAGGTAATATCATTTTCACCCAACTTTTTTGTACTATAGGAACGCAACAAAAAATAATGCATGTGCTTTTTCAACTCAGGTATGGTCAAAGATAAAAATTCAAAGCGCCAAGGAATAGATGATGACAAATCAATTATGTCACGCTCCAATCGAAACAGAAAGTTGTTGTATCAAGGAAGTTCTTTGATCATATTGGATAGGTACTCATATTATTTCTTATAATGTGATTGTTTACAATATATTTATAGATAGTGGTTGTAATATATTTTATTTAATGAATTTGCAATGAAGAAGACACAAACGACAAGACAATGAATGGCGAAGAGGAAAATTTTGATGATTGGAATCCAAATACGTTATCCACTAAAAAAAGATAATGACAAAGTATTAGTTTTTAATATTATTTCTTGTAATTCATTAGTCTTATAAAATTATTTCAGAAGATATAATCACTTTGAAAAGTTTGTCAATATGTGAGTACTAGGAGCCTGTGACGGGGTATGCTCAGATTTCTCATCATGTTTACAACAAAGTCGAGGATTATTACAAGTTTAGGAATGCCGTTAACCAACTCGTGGATAATGGGTTTGCTTGTACTCTTCTTTTCTACTGAAAAGGTTTGCTCACATTCCCTCTTGACAATACTTCTAATTTTGAAATAATTGTATGATGATATCAATTTTGTTTTGCTTTGATAACCGACAACGATTAGGTTGGTGATTGTGTCTTAATTTGGCGCCACGCCCCCTTAAGGTGTGCAAAAAGAATTTCTAATTTGGAGAACAATTTCGATAAAATACTCAAATCTTTTTATGATTTTAAAGAAACTGTAACAAACTACATGCGATAATCAGTGATGTCTGATGTCAATACAACTATCCCTAACATGAAAAAATAAAATAAAAAGAAAAGATAACAGAAGAGGATATTAAAGATTTTGAAACTAATGTTCTCAAAAGAGTTCAAAAATTTCCGGCACCAGGTAAAAATGGTAGCAAACATCTTGTAACAACCAAAAGTTTAGCTGGATTCTATATTAGTTCCAAAGCAAAATTGGTTGGAACGGTTATTCCAAAAGTAAGTAATTTTCTATTTGTGTTACTCATTTAATATAATAATTATTTTTTTCATTTTTTCCATGAAGTTTTATTTTTAATATTATATTTTTATGCAGTGGTTGTCTTTATTATTTAAACCAAAGAAGGCAATGAATCTAAGTTCCGGCGAATGTGATATTGCATCATATCTATTTGGTCGTTTAAGAGATGAGTTAATCATACTTATCTTGTTATATATATTTTGTGAGAAAAAAAATCAACTTTGTGAGTGTGACATTTTTTTTTGTAGTAAAAAGGTAGTGATTATCTCAGATAGATCATGCTACGAAGGAACAATAAAGCTTCTTCAATGTTTAAAGCCTATAAAAATGCTTGATCAAGATGTTGTATTAATTGTGTTTTTTTAATATTAATATATTTGTTATTTAATTAAATTATTCTTTTAACATGATATCTTTATATTGTTTTAGATAATTAATCTAGCCGTATCTATGTTGACTTATAAAGCACATAATGAGATTATCAAAAGAGGAATTTGGTTTATGCTGACTACTTTTACGGTACAATCTTCACACATTTTTTAACGTAATTTATATTTGAAGTAAAAAGGTCGTGATTATCATTGAAAATATTTTCTCTTGTAGCAATATGTGATGGCATGGAATTCACCTAGACATGCCATGATACAAAAGATTTCAGTATAAATTTATGAGAAACTCTGAGATGATTTCAAAGGTAATTTAGTAAATTTGATCATTGTTTAATACTTATTTCAAATGGATATTTATCAAAACATTAAATGTGGATGTATACAGATATTTTTATCGCTTCATGATTATGAATACTTGTATTGGTTCTTACTTGTGATTGACTTTGAGAAAAAAAAGTTAATTTACTTAGATTCATTGCCAAGTATTTCAGCCTATTCCGACAGGATGAGAAGTATCAAGATATTGGTAAAATATAATTATATTTTTATATGTTTATTGAATTAATTATATCATAAATAGAGTGGTTACATCAAATGATTAGCCATCATTGTTGTCTTTAGGCTTTATATATGGAAGAGTTGCTTATGGATCCATCTTTTCATGCGAGTGAGATAACAAATAAGCCAAAGATATATGAATATAATTTAGTCATTCCTAAGAATTAGGAAATGCAAGCAAATAACTCATAAATTTTTTTATTTAATTACATTTTTTATATATTTTTATTTCTTTATATGTTATCTAATCATGGTGTTTAATGTTAGGAATGATTGTGGAATTTGAGTAATTACATGGATGATGCAAATGGGAGCACATGAATATAAGATTAATGTAAGATTTCCTATGTTATTCAATTTTTTCAATATATATTTTAGTACTACATGTAAATATATTAATAACTTTGAAATTTTTATTATAGGTTGATGAAGGGATGAGACTAAAGATAGCATTGGATTTGATATTGCATCCTTCCAACAATTTGAATGAGGAAATTTTGAGTCTGACAAAAGAATCAAGATTAGTTGAAGAAAACAATAGAAGTTGATTAGATTTTATATCATATATGTGTTGGTCCTAGTTTAGCATTGATCTAATTAATTTTTTTAGCTTTGAACTAATTGATTTTAGGCTTAATACCCTTTTTAGTCTCGTACTTATACCTCTAGGTCCAATTTGATCCTCTTTCTTTTAAAACGTTCAAGTTGGTCCCTTACATTGTCAAACAGTATCAAACTAATCCTTTCCGTCAAATATTGTCAAACGGCGTTAGCGAAAATGACGTGTCAGCTGAAGTGGATTGTCCTATTCATCATCTTCTTCTTTGTTGATGCAGACTCCCCACCAAACAAACACTAACAATTTCCTAATTTTTTATTTATAAAAAATCTTAAACAAATAAAAATAAATTAATAAAAGATGATCCACTTCAAACTGTAGTTGAAATAAGGTGTCTAGTGGCCACACGACCTTTACCATTAATCCTTATAGCTATATGCAATGCATCACAATGCTTCGTTCTCGCCACTTTTTCTTCACAACGGTAAGCCATAATCTTTACTTCAAAAATTGTTGCTTACTTTCATAATTACGGTTCTTCCATTTTTATTGCTGCATCAAGTTAATGAAATTAATTCAATAAAGTTTAGATTTTTTTGGAATATTCCGTGACCCAGATGGTGTTTTGAGTCTGACTTTTTAGGGTTTTATAATTTCATATGATAACTATGGATACTTTGCTCAAAACACCAAACAAGCTTCAATTTTTACACCTACTTCATGGTTATTCAGAAAAGTTGGCTAATTATTTAGGTTCATTTAACTTACAAAGCCATGAAGTTAGATTTGGTTCAATGAAAAAACCTATTTTGAGGGCTAGTAGCAGTGCCCTTTTGGAGCTTGTTCCTGAATTTAAGAAAGAGATTTTGGATTTTGGACTTCTTTTGTTTGATTCAACAAAGGGAACTGTTGTGGATCTTGCAGTTGTGGGAGGTGGTCCCGCGGTAGCACAATAGGTTTTTGAGGCATGGCTTTCGGTTTGTGCTATTGATCTGAATCTTAGATTGATTTGGCCGAATAATTATGGTGTTTTGGTGGATGAATTTCAAGCGATGGATTTATTTGATTGACTTGACAAAACTTGGTCCAGGAGCCTGACTTAATATAAAATTAGATGTAATTTAAATCATCAATGATTAATTGGCCTAGTGGTACTTCATATTGGCATGCAAGTATAATATTCTTGGTTCGATTCTAGGCTAAGGTAAATTTTTCAGAATTTTGCTTGGATTTTTTATGAACTATATGCCACGTCAGCATCAACGAAGAAGGTGATGAAAAGGACAATCCACCTCAGCTGACACGTCATTTCCACTAACGCCGTTTGACAATATTTGACAGAAAGGATTAGTTTGATACTGTTAGATAACGTAAGGGACTAACTAGGACGTTTTAAAAGAAAGGGGACCAAAATGGACCCAGTGGTATAGATACGGGACTAAAAAGGGTATTAAGCCTTGATTTTATTATTCATGATCACAACCTTTATTCACCTGTTAGAGTTTTTATTTAACGGTTTTGTTATCGGGATCATTTTTTTACCCTTTCTAATTATATAATATTTTGTTTTAATATTTTTCCTCTAAATTAATTTCTATAGATAGGTTAAATTGAATTATTATTTTCATTTAATTGATATTTTTTTTGGAGCAAAGAAAAGAATTTATTCATTCCAAAAACAATTACAAACATAGCCGATCAAAAGATCCAGGCATCAAGTTGACTAAAAGGCAAAACAATCTAAATGTTATAGGCCATTACAGAACTCAATCACTTTTCTATCACATTCAGCTCTAGACTTAATACACTCAATAATGCTATCACTACTTAAGCCCTCCACTCGGTCTGCTTGGAAGATCCTGCAATTCCTTTGCTGCCACACATGGTAAATGGTTTCGGTGACTGCAATCTTCAGAACTCTAGCTCTGTTGCTTTTACCTTGAACCTGGGAGCAAACCCAGCATAGTTCATTCTGCCAATCAACAGGAGCCCTCGTGATGTACAATCAGGCTAATACTTGTTGCCATACTTTCCTTGTTTCCGTGCATAGGAAAAACAAATGCTCTATATTCTCAGCAGCTCCACAAAAAACACACTTGCCATCTGTAGATACCCCTATCTTGTTAAGTCTCTCCTTGGTGGGAAGCCGGTTTTGACACGCCAACCACAAGGTAAACAGGGTTCGAGGCCTAGCTTTGTTCATATAGATCATATTCCTCCAACTCACTTTTGGTTTCTCCCCCCTTAGCCACTTATACATTTTGTTTGTCTCAAAAGTCCCTGTACTTCTGAAGCCAACCCACACAAGAGAGTGAATAATCAAGTCTCTATACTTGAAGACAGCCTTTAATATCCAAGAACAGCAGCTGTTAGGTTGGTATGTATCAACATCCCTATCTTTGATGTAGAACATATGCACCCACCTAATCCAAAGCACGTCCTTTTTTGCACATATATTCCAAAGCATCTTACACATTGTGGCTCTATTCCAAAAAGATAGATCAATCAGATTCATTCCTCCAGCAAAGATGGGATCACAAGTGTGTTCCCAAGACACTAAGGCCCTTCTAGAAATCACTTCATTGCCCGTCCATAGAAAACTTCTACACAACCCTTCAATGTGGTCATTTAATTGATATTAATTAAGGGGTCTTATCGAACCACTATTTTGAATTAATTTTATATTGAATTCTTTATTAATACTGATAAATTATTTATATAATTAAACTCAATAATTAAAGTGTTGATTATTTGAAGTAAATTAAAAGACTTCAAAACTTTAAAAAATTATTAATAATGGAATCTCCACCTTATACATCACTATTTTCTAAATATTATATAATTTATTTATTCTATTTTTATAGGGATTATTAATTAACTATTAACGATTCCTTAATTAGTCATAACCTCTCTTCCATTAAAAAATGTGGCACACAATTGTAAGATTCGAGAAAAGAAATTATTCTTATTTAAAAAAAAGTTGACTCCACCTTAAGAGGTAAATTTTAACATTTGAGGGGTGGATGGTATAGAAGCTATAGTGGCAAAGCCGTGTCACCTACAAATTTGATAGAGTTCAGTTTCAAATGGACTCTATTTCTTTCACTTGAGTTTGCTTGAAGGTTACAACGTGCTTGTGTTGGTGGCTCCACATGATAAAAAATTTGTGATACATATTCTTTATATAGAATAAAATATTAATTTTTCATCTTATATAGAAGTTAATGTGTGACAGAGATTTGGAAAAGAAAATTTTATCCCGATGTAAACTTACTTTTTTTTCTCAGGGTGCATATGTAGTTTATATTACTATTTTGTGCAAAAGAAAATTAAATTTGGAAAAACAAAGCAGCCTTTTTTTTGTTGATGTCGCGGGAAATCCCAAATCTTCCCTCTTTTTTTTCATCTTCTCTCTTTAGTGCATATTATATATTGAATTTCTCTGTGCATAAGCAAGTAAAGCAGACTTGCATAAAGATAATGATAATAAAATGCATACATATTCATTCTCAGATAACCTTTTTCAAATTTCTTACCCTTTGCAAATGGCCTATTTTCTCATAAATTCTTCTCAGATTTTTTTGGTGTTATTCGTATTTAGCAATGGAAGAGAAAAAATTGTACAATGGGTGAATTTATTAGAAAAAAGCAAACTGCCTTGCCACCACCATATACTCCATGTAAGAAGTTAACTGCATCATTTGACCATGCAGACACCATAGTCTATAGTCAATACTACTTGATGAATAAAACATGGAGATCACTAACTCATAATACTCATTTCTATTATAACACACAATGCCCCTAAACGTCTCACACACCTGCATATATCATAGTCACTTCTCATTTATTATATCTATCTAAATCAAAAACCGACTCAATATCAAATGTGTTATCAACTCTACACCACTTAATTAGACAACTTACATAACACACACTCTAAACTCATATATAAGTTGATCAAACAAAACAAAAAACATCACTTTGGATACCTGTCTCATCGATTGTGATTTGTGGGTTTGGAATCTTCATTTTCACCTTTGTTTCTAGTGAACTTTACACAATGTTCTATCTCCTGCAATGTGCCCGTAAACTAACATTAATAGAGGATACAAATTAGAGAGAAAACGTATTTGACGACAAAAAAAGACATAATTAGTAACAAGGATTGTGTTTACTCACATGCGTACTATGTGGAATATTATGTGATATGTTATATAAAAAAGAATTTGAATGTGATGTGAAGTTGTCTATTAGTGGAAATTGAGGAAAAATTGATGCCCTTTGATTTGGAACGAATTGGGGGGAAATCGATGCACTTTTATTTGGAATAAATTGAGGGCAAACCAGTGCACCTTGATTTGGAACAAATTGGGGAAAGATTGATACACTTTGATTTGAAACCCCATTTCAATGAGCACCATATCCCACACCATTGTTCCATGTTGCATTAAAATTTTCCATTTTGACAGGAGAGTTACCAAAATCACTAAGAGTTGACGGGCTTGTGAATTTGTATATGTGATGTTTACCTTTGATCCACTAGATTTCTCTTTTTCAACCTAATAACATATAATAAACTTTTCAGCAACATGTAGTGGATATAACTTACTTAGATTCAATTAAAAGGTAAACGAATTAACAATGTCACTTCACTTATTTTGAAGTTATTTTATTGATAGAGTCTTGTGTTGAAAAAGAAAAATTGACACCTTTTCCTTTTTGTTTACTGCCACAAGTGTTATCTACACCCTGCACTAACAAATTAAATTGAAATTGAATACAAAATAACACGAACATATAAAACTAGATAAGAATGGTGAGTGTAAACATGCCTTATTTTTATTTGAGACTTTTAGGGAGTATATGTCGTCATTGATATTTTTTTTATTTGAGACTTTTAGGGAGTCTATGTCGTCATTGATATTATGACTTATGGACACCTAAATATAAACCAAATATAGTAGAATTAATATAAATACAAAAAAAAATATTAACTAATTTTTAAGTATATAAATTAATTAAAATAAACCATAATATTCAACTTACGTTAAAATTCATTGATTCATCGATAGATTGGTCGAATGAAACCTTATCGTCAACCTTATGTAAATCATCACGTGTAGCTAGTACCGAGAACTTCTATTTTATATGATCAAGTAGTTCACAATGAGAATATTGTCTTGACTTCCATAACTTTTTTTCTTTACGAATAGCATCTTTTGTCTTCTATAATTTTTTTCTTATGTGGGGCACCTTTTGTCTTAGCCTCTACAGGATCACCAATAACTGACAGATTAGACTTACGGTTATCATTTACTTCCTGACGCTTCTTTATATTTTCACACAATTTATAAATTCCTTCTAGATCCTCTTTATAAGAACCAGAATCTTTACAAGAAACATCACACAAAGTGTTGAATGCAGCAGACGTTGCGCCTTTAAGAAACATGAACAACTTTTCAAAATCACTTTCTTTATAAAACACCGACGAAATGTGTGTTAGACGCATGACTTACGTATCTAGAGGGGGGTGAATAGATATTTCAGAGTTTATTATGGTTTTCTTAAAAGTTTTAGGCGAAAGCGTTTAGGAATCGTCTTGCGTCTACTCCGAACCGCTACGGGAAGGATCGGATATGCTTTAAACACACAAACCAATTATTATGTGAAGATGGAAGTACTTTCAGTGAATCAACAAATTATTTGATAAGAGAAATCGTTTAAATGTTTAACTTGAATAAGCTTGTTTCCAATGAATTTGATTGATGAAAGTAAGCAATAGGAAATGATCTATACTATGCAGTATGAATAATTTCCAAAGTGAGCAATATATCAAACACGTGGTGTACAATAACCAAATTGAGTTATAAATCAATGTGTGGTGACTTGTGATGTGTTTGAAAATTTTATCACACAAGTTTAACACTTTGATTTGTTAATCAATTTGCAATTATAACCAGAAATAAGCACAACGTAAACGAAAAGATAAATGCGATACAGAACACGATATTTGTTTAGGAAGTTCGTCGACCGTCCTCGCTACGACTACATGTGCTCCCAATTCCAAACGGGAATTGGGATGTCTTTTATTATTGATTGAAAAGAGTTTATACAAGAAGATAACAAAGCAATAACGATAAAACTGATTATGCTGATTCTTTATATCTTCTTCCCCTTGATCTTAAGCGAGATCAAGTCTCTTCCAAGAGCTTGTCGTTGATTCCCTTTTTGCAGTGTTGTAAATTGATCGAACCCTTGTTCTTCAACTTCTACAGAATCGTTGATGAAGCCTCTTGACAAAAACCCCCAAAATTCACCAATCTTGGAGGACAAAATCAACAGAAGTTATTCACCAAAAACCCTACAAATCTTCACCCACTAGGAACCTTCAATCCATTTCCATGGACGTTATCAATCTTGATCATAAACCCTCACCACAAGAATTGTTATGTGAAATTGTGTTGGAGTTATGAAGAAGTAAGAAGATGAGAAGACTTTGTGTATCTTTCAGTTGTTGGTGTTGACCTTTAATAATTAGCATGAAACAATATATATAGGTGCTAGCAAGATAGGCTGAAGACAGAGCAATTTTTCAAACATTTTTGGCGCGATTGGTCGACCTACTTGATGTCTGGGTCGACCTAAATGAAGCAGATTCAAAAGTTAGTTATTTGTTCTTCAGATACGTCGACTTGTGGAAGTTCTGGGTCGACCTAAGTAATGCTCATTTCATCAGGTCGACTTAGGTGGTTTGTTGAGTCGGCCTAAATGAGACATACTTGAAAGACAATTTGAATCTTCAGTTTACGTCGACCTGGGTTGAAGGTAGGTCGACCTAAATGGACCAGAATCCTCCATAGAGTTTGTGCAGTGGTCTAGGTCGACCTAGGCTTATGTTGAGCCGACCTGATGTATTCAAACTTGCCAAAACTTGTTTCTTCTTATGTTATTCACATCTTGCTTTAAGTTTGTTCCACTTAGATGTTTGCCATGAATTAAAAACCATTGTTGAGTGTGTACTTGCACTTACAATGTGATCATCCTTGGCTGATTTAGTCCATCTCTTACAAATCAAACTTTTTAGAAACACATTCATATGCTCATGCCTCATGGCATAAATAATGTGAGAGCAAGGAATTCCTATACGTTCAAACAGTCAACAATCACATAAAAATACACTCTTCGTCTTCTCAAGACAAACTGAAAATTCAGAATTTGGATTGCAACATCTATTCATCTTCAATATCACGTTATTACCAATCTCAATTTTGTCAATGACATTCAATGCGCCTGCACCTTCTATCTCATTTTTAGCATCCCTAAATTTTTTACATGTAAATATCTCTGATGCTCCAGTCTCAATTTCTTCTAAAGCATTTGTCAACACAGGTTCATAATAGAACGACTTAAAATCAGATAATAATTAGTTATGTTTGTATTCTTTCAAAGCTATTTCAAAATTATGCATGAAATCCACAAGACTTTTTTTATTTTCCACATACCCTATGATCAATGAATTGATACCTTTACAAATTTATGTAGTTCTTATACCACAAAAAAGTTTGTCTCGCATGTACGCACTAGACCATATTTTCTTTATCTCATTAGTTTTCTTAACCCATTTGTTGTCTGATAGACCATTATCATCAATAATCCTCTTCCACTCATCTTGAAATGTCTCGGGGGTATAGTTAGCATATATTAATGACTTAAACTCTTATAGGAACTCGGTATTCTTGACATTCTCAATAGCATTTTGATATAAATGCGATAAACAGAGGTGATGTGACGCATTTGGAAATTTCAACTCTATTAGCTTCTCGCATTGCACCATCTCCGCCAGTAACAAATACATTTGGACATTTATGGAACATTGCTTCAAAAAAGGCATTTAAAACCCACTTATATGTCTCTGTCTTTTTGTCTGAAATTAAAGCACGCCCAAAAATTGTAGTTTCACCATGATGATTGTACCCACAAAAAATAACAAAGGGTTTGTTGTACCTGTTCTTTTTGTAGGTCGTTGTCATACCCCAAAATTTACCCATCATATTTAATCATATTTCAGTCCATCTGACTTTCAAATGCTCAAAGATACACAAGAAGGAAGCATGCAGTCTCTCTCTTAAACAACAACCTCTAAACTAGGGTTTTGTATTTCTCAAAGTAAAATCAACTTCTGATACCTCAAGTGGACTTCATGGTCTCTCATAGGCTTCAAAGGATCCTCATGCCAAGTCCCAAGCTCTGATTCACAAGTTTGCCCGATCAACAATTCAAATGGTCAACAGTCGACCAGTTCGACCTAAAAGTCAACTATGGTCAAACCACAGTCAAAACTCCTGATTTTTGGTCAACATCAACATTCTAATGTTAGATTCATCATTTGATCAAAGTTTTATCATGATTCATCAAGAAAAGATCAAAAATCCACAAAAGTCCAAGTTTCTAATTTAGGGCTTTAACCTAAAAGTCAACCCAATTTGACTGATCACATCTCTTTCATACTTTCTCATAAATTCCTCAACCAAAGCTCATTCTCAAGGAAATTGGATTCTCTACAACTTTGATGTTGAGCCCAAGATCAAGAAATGCTTCCGCATAAGAGATATGAGCCAATACATTACAGGTCCCTCTAGAAGCTCGCAAAAAGTTGTTTTTTGTCAGGAGCAGTATCATCAAGATAAAATCTTCAAATGAAAAATATGTTCCAAAGTGGATTGTATATGACATCTTGGGCTTTCCAAAAAGTCCTATAACACCTCCATATGATAATTTTTGAGAGAGTTACGACTTTCTAAAGTTGAGCAATTTTGATGAAAATGCATGAAGGCCAGAGTGGTGAATTTTAAGTTTTTGACTAAATTGGCCAAGGTTTTGGTTTTTAAATATGTTCATGAAGTAACTAAGAGCCCACCACGCCATCCCTTTGTTATTAACATTATTATTTATTTTTATTTTGAATTATATTCATTTTAATTCAAAATTTAATGAAAAATAATGATAAATATAAAAGATATGGCATTGATAAATTTCCCAATCAAATATTGTGCAAATATTGGCTTATAAATCGTGGGAGATTGATTGAGAAAGATTGGATAAAATTGGAACCAAAATAGCAAGTTTTTATTCAAAGTTTCAATCAAATTTTCTCACCATACAAATAGTTGATTGACTTCATTCTTTCCAAAGTTGTTGACCTAGAATCACTCTCATATATATATCCAACTCATTCACACGAAAATTTGAGGAGGAGGACAAGAACTAGGGTTCCAAAGAGAGAGAAATTTCCTACAACTAGAGCACGAGCAAGGTTTCTTTCTAGCAAGCCTTAGCAAGTTTCAAGCATCCAATACTACCCCTAGAGACTCCAGAAATGCAACCACGTCATTCTTGAAGTGCATAGCATCCTCAAACGGACTCCCTCTTTAACACGGTTTGTTCATGTTTTTTTGAATTCAAATTCTTAGCATACACCATTTAAATGAGTTTTGCGCTTATATATGTATTTATAATCATGTCTGGAACCGTTTAGAACCCTTGTTTTGGAGCTTTAACGCAGGACCAAGGAGATGCCATTGATAGGGCTTAAGCTTCAAGCTTTTCGTTCTCAGTCATACAGGCTGCTTTCAGTCCAAATAATTCCACATTTGAATTCATGGAACCTTGAGTAGTGTACATGAACACTATTTGTTGTTGATTAACGTGTTATTTTCGAGTTTTTGATTTCCCAAGAATAGCTACGAAAAGTCCCTAAAATTCCTAGCAAAAACTCAAGCCAACTCGCAACAAATCCAAGGAAGAAGATGGTGAATAGTGTCTTGGACCTTGGAGCCATGCGTGTGAGCTTCATATTGGCTAGTCAAAATTTCTGATTCTCTCTCTCTCTCTCTCTCTCTCTCTCTCTCTCTCTCTCTCTCTCTCTCTCTCTCTCTCTCTCTCTCTCTCTCTCTCTCTCTCTCTCTCTCTCTCTCTCTCTCTCTAATGGTCCCACGCTGACTTTGCCTTTGAATTTTTCCATTTATTATGAGTTTTTATATAATTTAATTTGTGTGTGTATGATAAACTGAATAAAAACGCAGCCCAGCTGGCAATTGGGAAGTTTTCATCACACAACAAACCTGGGTTCGATCCCCAGCAATGCATTGTTTTTTTTTTCAAATTATCTGAACATGGATCCAGCGCACAACGCCCAAGGCAAGTCTACAATATACCCTCAGCATCTCAACCATCGGATCCGTGTGTGTCTTAATCCAAGGATCCAGAATACGCATGCCTACGGTACACCTTCAGGAGCATGCCACGCCAGAACCCAAACGCCCAGCTATGTATCTTTTTATTCTTCCCTTTTTATTTGTTTTGTTTGTTTTTTTATTTATTATTTCTTCTACTTTTTTTTTACCAAAAGTATTCTAACAATTAGGTTAATTAGGATAAACCTTTTAATTAATAAAAATATTTCAGTAATTGGAATTAGATAAATATTTAGGTTTTAATTTTAATTTAATTAGTTAAATAATTAGATTTTTTTTATTAGTAGGTTTTATTATATTATTTAAATTAGTTATTTTAATAATTAGGATTTAGATTAACTTTAGGTTAAATAAATTAGGATTAGTTTTAGTCTAATTTAGGATTAGGTTTTTTAATTAATTAGGTTCCCAACCAACAATTAATTAAGGGCTTTGATTAACATAAATTTTTTACCAACCCTTAAGGTGTAGGTTTGTTACCTGTTTCTTTCTATTAACCACGATTAACTTTTGCCCCACTCGGGGTTTGCCTTTTGCCATTTTTTTTGTCTGCCTAAATTATTACCATTTTAATTTTTGATCTGTCACGTTATAATTGTTGAGATCTTTAATGCACTAACATTTTCCTTCTTCGTGGCTAACTTTCAGAAGTAACCAAAATCCTTCAGCCACGCGCCATCAGATCAAAAAGGGTTCGAGGAAGATCAAGGCATTCAAAGATGTTTAAAACTAATTATTGTTCCCTCTTATTTTCTGCTTTTATTTCCCCTTCCCCGCAGGTGTTTATTGTAATAGCGTAGGACTTTTATTTTTCTGCCTTTAATTTCTGCAATTTTAAACTGTGTGGTTAGTAATCTTAGGGAGTGCAAGCCTTGAACTGAATTAGATCACTAATTACAAGATAACAATATCTGAATTAACCACCTGATTGTACCACACACACACACCTTTAGGGTAATTCCGCTTGTTGCCTTGTTGCCTTATCTATCTGTTGCCTGTTGCCTCTCATTGTACTAAATAGTCAAGTCCCTCGATTCCGAGGATACCTCAAGCAAGGTTGCCTTAAAGAATAAAAATCATCTAGTCCCTCGATGCTGCCTCGGAAAAATAAGATGATTGTCCTATTGCTAAGGTATCCCCGCATGATGCCTAAAAATATTAAATGACTATTATATCCTTCCCTTAGGCTACCTGCCCTCTTTATGGCAAGGGACAGTCTTATGACGAACGATACTCTCGATGACCCGCACATCCAATTGAAAGACTTTCTGCCCTATCATGGTATGGATAGACCCTTTCACCCAAAAGACTTAAAGAACAAGAAAGACAAAGTTAGGGTAGGTAGTTCTTAAATGCTTGCTCACATTCATATTCAAAATTTAAAGCTTTTCACACCTCCTTTTCAAATCAATTCAAAAAGGCTACGCTTATTTACAAGCTAAAGTCCTTATTCAAAATCTTTTCAAACAATTCAAACAAACAAAAGTGAGATAAGCAATTAAGAGCCCATGGATACAAAGGATGCTTTAAACCTTCCCTTTGTATAACCTACCCCCCGAACTCAAAATCTTTCAAAGGTCTTTCCTGTTCTATTTGCCTTTCTAAATTGGATAAAATAAAAGTCGGTGGCGACTCTTGCTTACCGCAACATTTCTATAAAGTCAGCTCACCGTATTACAGTCGTCTCAAATGCAACCACATCACCAAACCATTCAAAGTCAAATCGGCTAGTTCCATCTGACCAAAATAAATTTTGTAGACTTTAGCTCGTAAATAAGACAAAGCAGCAAAAACATCTCCATTTTCTCTTTTAGCCTTGGCTCCATTACTAAAATAATTATATAGATCCTTCTTGATAAATCCCAAATCTTCATGACCACCTTTCTAACCCAACATAAAACCCAAAATATAACATGTATGCAAGCCATCAACAAACACTTTATCATCTTCACTCAGTCGACGATACTTAGGAATAAAGTGAATAAACCGTTGTGGAGTTAACTTATAATTATGAGCTGATTCAAATGCAACAACTATCTAACTTCTAGTCACAACATCATATGACACACGCAACTGGGCAAGACAACTTGTTCTAGTGATAGGCCTTGGCTCCCTGTGTCGATCCACCCTTAACATATGTTTCACATGTCTTTTCCCCTCTCTATTACAAACTAATTGGCGCATAATAATATATTTTTTTGAAATCACGATCAATCTCATCTCTTCTTACAGCTAACCCATGATATTCTGCATATGTTTCATAAAACTCATAAGCTTTTTTCTCTGATTCAAATTTCATATATTTTATATCATCATATGAGATTTCATAAAATTTTTTATGACCATTGATAAGTGCCAAAATGTAGTTATTTTGTGTATGTAAATAGTGGCACTTATCGATACTTTTTGTTAATACCGTTTGAATAATTCCCCGTTTTTGTGTAAATTCGTATACTTTGAGTTTTATCACGTTTTCGTGTAAATTCGCATAATAATGTATTTTTGTAGGTTTTTCTGCGTTGTCGGAGCCTCGAGGAATAAAGTGTCGAAGACACGACTGCAAACGCGTTTTTGAAGAAATAAAGTTGTTGTTCTGGTGTAGCTCGCGTCACGCGTTACAGGGCGCGTCGCGCGCTGTAGGAGCAAAAATATAAATTTTGGGCAGAACTGAGGGCGCGTCGCGCCGGATTAAGGCGCGTCACGTGCTTGGGCGGTTTCAATTTTTGTATAAATAGAAAACTCATATTTTTTAGGCTTTTTTATCATCCATTTCCCCCTTGGAGTGGCTCTGATCCATTTTTGATAGTTTAGAGGCTTAGGAAACACCATTGGATGCTACATCATGTGGATTGACTATGGATTTGTCTCGATTTCATTGTGACGGTGAGAGTTTCCGGTTCATCTTCTTTCTTCCATATGTTTCATTCCAATAGTGGGTGTTGTATGTATATTTCTACTCTTATTGTATGTACATTTGTCGATCTTGGGATCATTTATATATTCGCTTTACAAATCATCATTGTTGTTGTTCTTGATCTTTTTGCTTAAATACTCTAGATTTGTGTTGTTGCAGAAATGGACATTGTAGATCTTGATTAGGAATGATAAATGTTAGTTTCTAGATTTCAGAAATGGATTTAGGGCTAATAATCATAATGGGTATCAAATTTAATGCCTATGTGTTATTTGTGTCGGTTGAGACATCGCTGATGTGAATAGTACGGTTGAGCTTTCGTCGGTGTTGCAGAAATGGACAGTGATGTGGCATCTCGATTGATGCCTGGTGATTTTGATGCACAATGTGAGTGTGTTACGATAAGATCTTCCGATTTAAGTATTCGACGGGTAGAACGAAATGCAATACCATAACTATTTCTTTTATACTATTGAGATTGTTTATTCACTTTTATTTACTTTTCCCGCATTTACTTTTCCGCACCCAATCATGAAACTTAGAATGCGAGATAGTCAAACGACAATTTTTCTCACCAATCTCTGTGGACTACGATACGATATAACCTATATCACCCGGTAATAAATAATACCTATTACTTTTTGCTTGCCGCTTTACCGCTCCAACAACCATCTAAGCCCTCTTTTCCTTCTTCATTATCCTCATAACTACCATTGTTCACTTCAACATCATTAGAATCTCCGCCATTATTCATGCTTGCTACACGATCTGTAATATTTATGAATTGAATGTCTACTTTACAATTGTCACTCGTGTCGTATTTATTGTCTGCACCACATGAAAAAGTAACAAACTTAAGTGTTGGTACTCCAAAACAAATCAATAAACCAAAACAAATAAAAAGCAAAGTGCAAAGAACATAATAACTTCCTTAGTCCTAACTAGCATTGTCAATATAAAGAACTATAGTACAAACATAACTTAATCATTTACTTTGAAAATTAGTGATCTCTGGTGTAACATATCAGCTATCTGGGAAATCTAATTAAGCTGCGAAATATTGTTCCCATCTCCTATTGGAGGAACCAATATATTGATAATCTGGAACTGATTGTTCCATTTTCATTTGTGTATGTAAGTTACGAAATTGGGTTCCCTTTTCATTTGTTCCCTTATCCTCATAACTACCATTGCTCATTATCTGATTAACTACCTAGTTTTTATAACATTCTTATGTGATAGCTCTTAAATTATAAGCAGTTTTACCGAGCATTACAGGTTGTGTGAAAAAATATTATTTATGTTGGATTTTGTTTTAATGGCTAAGAAGCAACTTATTTGATACAAACAAGGTGAAAAAGAAAGAAAGACAGACAACTAACTAAAAAGGCCAAGCCCTGTTTGACATTAACTAGAAGAAGCTTTTATGTATATTTGTAGCTTAGTTTCTAGGCATTAACAGATATGCACGAGTCATATCAGGAGGCACACATGAACATAGAAGAGATGACTTATCATTTTTAACTCTTAGAAAAAATTGGTACTAATTCAAATTCTCAAGTTAATAACACAATCTCAAATTCTATAATTAAAAAGCACAACAAATACACTTTTTAATCTAACTACCTAAAATCATCAAAAAGTTTAAAGTTCAATGATTCAATTTCCTATTTACTCAAACAAATGTAAAATAAGTGGCACAAATACATAACAGAGACACAGATACATTGCACATATCTAAATTGAAAATATGCAATGATCCTGATAATTCATCTTCTTTTACGTTCCTTTACACTTAGTGGAAGAAAAAATTAGGAGCTTCAAATGCTTCTGTATACAATATACTACCATATGAAATAGAGAAATCACAATAAAGGATAAAATATAATTCAAACTATGCACTTTCCAACAAAAATTAATGATTATGGCTACTAATAGTAATGCATTTATCTAGGAGAAACGTGTAGCCTTTTTACTTTTATCTCATATTACTACGACAAGTTGTGGGTCTCAACACCTAGTGTATTGTTGAGTCATTTCATTATTCTAAGCTATATAGTAAAAAATTGTAACATAATGAAATCAATTCATACAGTTTCGGTTTCACATGGATTTATTCTTGCCATCCAAATTCGATCGAGAGAACCCAGTTATGACCGAAAAATAGCAACTCACTCACCCAACAACTCAAACTGGCCCGTACGCATGCCTACAATTGCACTCGGTTTTGACGGTTTCGGATGGGCTCGGTTCCTTTATTCAGCCCTATCTAGTTACACCTAACACTAACACGAGTTTGAACATTAACTTCATAACTCATAGTGCTCAATTAGAGGAGGGTAAAAGGACCACAAAATAGGAGCATATGTCCTTGCTCAACAAAATGTAGACATTGTATCTGTTTTAAATTTGAGAGGATGCTACGCTAATTTGATACTTTATTGAATTCCTTGTGATGTGCACTCTCTTATTAAATTTAAATTTTCGTCATACATAATATTGTAGTTTATAAAAAAAATCTATTAGTACTGTTGTAAGTAATTGTGTTAAAGTTGATAACTCAGAAACAAATTATAAATTTTATTGTAAAGGAATGTTAATGATTAAAATACATTAATAGCAATGCTTAAGTCTAACACATTTAAAGGAATCAACCCTCTACACAAGGTATCAAATTAGTTTCGTAAATAGAAGTTGCTTATTTTCTCAATCCACTAATTAATCCTTGATCAAAAACCATTTGTGGGTGTTGAAGAATCTTTCTTGAATCATGGAGATCAAACACTTATAGGATTTGAAAGGATCCATTTATGGCTTTTGAAGATGAACCAACCACTTAACCACATATATGTATATCAATCCAATAGTTAATCTCTAATCTATATCAAATCAAATAAGCTATAAAAAGTTAAAAAATAGAGTTGTACTGTACTCTTAAATATACATACAACTCTTAATGATTCCATGATTCCTTTTAGTACTAGTACAAACTAGCAGAAGCATGAGCAATTATTCTAAGTACTAAACTAAACTTCATTTTTAACATGTCCCATAATTTTCCAGTCTATTTTAGACAAATAACCCTTTGTTATATATTTGAATTTGAACTAATTCGTCAATAGAAACTACATAATACAAAACTAAGTATAAACAAAATAATAAAAATAAATCCAATTATATGATAAAGAAATAACAAGATTCATAGTTAATTCAAACATTACACCTTAGTCATAAAACCATGAATTTAGGTTCAGTAACTCCACTTTCTGGAATCTCTTTCCGAACAAGATATTTTCTTTTTTCCTGAAAAGTAAATGATAAAACCATGAATTTCTAAACATAAAACTAAATTAAATTAAAATTATTCAATATGAGTGATTATCCCAAAATTACATAATCAAACCTAATGCAATTGTGTCATTGCAGTGCTAGTTAAAAAGCCCTAAAAATTAGATTGAAAGATGGATGTAGTTAAAAGATGAATATACGAAGATGAATCGAGGAAGATGAAAGGTAGATGAATAGGTGAAATTATGTAAAAGTGGAGATGAAGAAGAAAGCCAATTACAGGAAGAAGAAAGAGATATTGGGTTTCTATAAAGAAAATAACGAGAGAGAAAATGAGAAAGTGGAGTTGTTAGTATACTTTTTTAATTTGTTTAATTGAATGGTCTAATAATTATTAATATAATGTTTTTTATAAATAAAATTAAGATTAATAATTTAAAATAAAATTGTATAAGTGGACCTATCAAAATTGAACATGTCAGACAGGGTACTAGTGTTAATTTGTAATTCCTTGTGTCGAAGTAGGTTGTTGCTCGAACACAAGGTGTGTCGAAGTGTGTAACAGTTTGTTACACAAATAGTGTGTAACAGTTTGTTACACATAAATTTGTTTTAGATCTAGATAGATTTGATTTAGTTCCAAAAATAGGTATTTTGGGCTTTTATAGTTTTGGGCTTTGGCTTAGGGAGAAAGCTAACCTAAATCTATAAATAGGGAGTAACCCTCATTATTTGTAATCGAGTAAATAATTAGTATTCACAGAAGTTGCAGTTGCAAGTGAATAACAGAATTTCCACAATTTGTGGGCAGAGAGAAACTCTGCAGAAAATACTTTCTTCTTCTCTTTTAATTTCCACAACCCTAATCATACTTTTATTCTTATTTTTCTTCATTGTCATCTTTAACGATAAGGAATTACTCAAAGATTTGAGAGTCTAATTCCAACATCTGGTATCTAGAGCTCCGGTTAATCGATTCAAGGCAAGAAGAATGGCGATGGCAATGAATCATCTGAATGGGCATTTTCCAGCAACACTTCCAATTCTGAAAGGAGATAACTATGAGAATTGGTGCAAGAAGATGAAGGTTGTATTTTGTTGTCAAGATCTTTGGGATCTTGTAAAAGAAGGGATAGAACCGCTTGCAGAAGGTGCGAAGGAGGAAGAAAAGGTTGCAGATAAAGAATTGAAGAAGAAAGATTATAAAGCTCTCTTTATAATCCATCAATGTTTGAGTCTAGATAATTTTTAAAAGGTAAGTGATATAGAATCTTCAAAAGAAGCTTGGGAGATTCTTGAAAAATCTTTTGGAGGTGCAGAAAAGGTGAAAGAGGTGAGGTTACAAACTCACAAGATAACATATGAATTGCTTCAGATGGAAGATAGCGAAATCATAACTGATTTCTTCACTAAGGTTACGAAACTAGTGAATCAAATCAAGATATGTGGAGAAGTATTAACAACTAAAGCTATTGTTTCGATGATTTTGAGGTCCTTGGCCCCTAAATTCAACCACATCGTGGTAGCCATAGAAGAGTCAAAGGACTTGTTGACGTTGACAAAAGAAGAGCTTTAAGGGACGCTTGAATCTCATGAACAAAGAATGGCTGAAAGAGCTGCAGGTAATTCGAAGAGCGATGTGACTTTGCAGGCTCAGTCAGCAAACGAAAAAGAAAGGCAAAGGAAGCTGGACAGGAAATAAAGGTAGAGGCGGCTACAACAATTCGATTGGTCGAAATCAGCAAGAAGGAAATTGGTCAAATCAGAGAAAACCCTCATATTAAGGCAACCAAAGAGGTGGTGCTGCAGGTAGAGGAAGAGGTGGTGGTCAAAAGCGTGACAAAAGTCACATTCAATGTTTCAACTGTTAGAAGTATGGTCATTATTCGACAGCTTGTCCAGAAAAGAATAAAAGTCAAGAAAGTGATACAAAGCTTGCAAAACAAGAAGAAGAAGAGATGTTGTTGATGGTCACAACAAAAGATGAAGATAAATTCAAGGACCAATGGTACTTGGATTCAGGATGCTCGTCACATATGTCTGGAAGATAAGATTGGTTTGTCAACATGAAACCCTCAATAAAGAACATGGTGAAATTTGTAAATGACAATACTCTAGCAGCTGAAGGTATTAGTGATGTAATGATTACGAGTAAAGATGGAAAGAGGTTAGTAATTTCCAATGTGTTGTACATACCAGGCATGAAGAGGAACTTACTCAGCATTGAGCAATTGGTCGAAAAGAACTACAAGGTTTCGATCAAAGACAAGATGATGAGAGTTATCGATGCAAGTGGGAGGTTAATCTTGAAGGCTCCTATGTCACAGAATAGAACCTTCAAGATCGAACTCAATGTGATGGAGCACGAGTGCCTTGCAACTGCAGCTAGCAGAGATGAATGGATATGGCCCTATCGACTAGGGCATCTCAACTTCAATGACATCAGAGACTTGAAAAGAAAGAATATGGTTTCTGGACTGCCAGAAATCGACATTCCAAACGAGGTATGTGAGGAATGTGTGCAGGCGAAGCAGCACAAGAATAGCTTCAGCAAGGATGCAGGAAGTAAGTCGAAGGCTATTCTCAAAATCATATACTCTGATGTATGTGGTCCTATCCATGTGGATTCGAATGGAGGTAACAAATACTTTGTTACATTCATAGATAATTTTAGTCAAAAACTATGGACTTACCTAATCAAGAAGAAAAGTGAAGTGATCGAGGTATTTGCCAAGTTCAAATCTATGGTCGAAAGATAAAGTGGTCGAAAGCTCAAGGTCTTGAGAACTGATGGTGGTGGAGAATATGTGTCGAAAGACTTCGACATGTTATGTGAGAAAGAAGGGATTGTGCATGAGGTGGTGCCACCCTACGCTCCATAGCAGAATGAAACTGCAGAAAGGAAGAATAGAACCATCATGAATATGGCGAGAAGTATGTTGAAAGGTAAGCATTTACCTAAAGAATTTTGGGGAGAAGCAGTGTCGACTGCAACATACATTCTAAACAGATGTCCGACAAAGAAGCTAGAAGGAATTACTCCAGAAGAATGTTGGTCTGGTGTGAAGCCTAGCTTGAGTCATCTGAAGGTATTTGGATCTATAGCACATAGACATGTGCCAGATCAGTTAAGAAGAAAACTTGATGACAAGTCGAGTCAAATGATTCTTATAGGATATCATTCGACTGGAGGATACAAGTTGTTCGACCCAGTGAACAAGCAAGTAGTGATCAGCAGGGAAGTGATCATAGATGAGCTTAAAGAATGGGATTGGACTGAAAATGTCAAGAAGGATTCAGTGAGAATTTTTTATGACGAACCAGCTATTGAAGTCGAAAGAGAAGAAGTTCGACAAGAAGAAGTTAGAGGTGATGCAGGCCCAAACAGACCTCAGAGAACAAGACACATGCGTGCAAGGTTGCAAGAATGTGTGATTACATCAGATGATGTAGTCAATGATGAAGGTGAGCTGGTACATTACGCTTTCTACGCAGAAGTCGAACTTGTCAATGCAACTGAGGCATTGAAGGATTCGAAGTGTAATCCCAAAGGTGAAGTGACTCGACACAAGGCAAGGCTTGTGGCGAAAGGGTTTCTTCAGAAGGAAGGAATTGACTTCGATGAGGTTTTTGCACCTGTTGCCAGGATCAAAACGATCAGGTCGGTTGTTGGTCTGCCGAACATGAACAATTGGCATATGTGTCAGATGGACGTTAAATGTGCATTCCTGAATGGACCCTTGGACGAAGAAGTCTATGTTTCACAACCAGTTGGGTTTGTGAAACATGGCTAAGAGAGAAAAGCGTACAGGCTGCATAAAGCCCTGTATGGACTGAAGCAAGCTCCAAGAGCTTGGAATAAGAAGATCGACAGTTTCCTAAGGGAGAAAGAATTTGTGAAGTGCACAAATGAACATGGGGTATATGTAAGAAGAAACAAGAGTGAATTGCTTATACTATGTCTCTATGTCGATGACTTGTTGATAACAGGTAGCTGCAAGAAAGAGATTGAAGGTTTCAAAGGTGATCTCAGCAAGGAATTCGAAATGTCGAATTTGGGCGAAATTTCATACTTCATTGGCATCGAATTCTACAATAGTAGTAGAGGCTTGATGATGCATCAAAGAAGATATGCAAGTGAAATTCTCAATAGATTTGAGATGGAAGAATGCAATTCGACTTCGACACCTGCTGAAACAAGATTGCAACTGTCGAAGAACCCAGATGAAGAGGATGTCAACCTGTTAGAAAGTATAGGATAAGTATTTTTAGTATCGTCTCCTCAGGGATTGATGCGATATTATCGCCGTTCTACAGCTTAGTGTATTTTGAGTTAAGGCTCTGGATGTGTTTAGTATCATGAAAGATAAATAGCATTAAAAGAAATTAAAGACAATAAATTCGGGTTTAAAAACGATTTGGTAAAACTGTGTCAAGATTAGTGTTCATTAGTTTGCTTCATATGTACTCTAAAGATTATATATATGAACCTATTCATGATTAATACAATCACATATCCTCTCGATACTGTTTATCTCTAAAGCAATACCGTGATTATTATCATATTCACCGTCAGATGATCTCTCATGCCGACAATCAACATGATAATCTTAAAAGCTTGATACTTGTGAATATCAACTCACAAATCTATCTCTAGAGTTTGTTTATTGATAGATGAATATCTTTTAGGTCTAGCTTTGAAACATATCTCTCAATAGTGATCCAAAACAACAAATGAAACATAAATAACAAGATATTCACCATGTATTAATCATTAACCAAGTTCATACATAATAGATCAAAGAAAGTACATATTTACACACTAACTACCTCTAATCTTGACACAAGATGGAACTTAGCCCTCCATATCCATGGAAGCTTCAACAACAAGCAACAAACCAAGATTTAGTGACATCAAACTCAAGAAGATCAAAGAAAGATGTTTGGAAATCTTGATTTTCTCTTAAAAATGGTTTTTTCTCCTCTTCTCTTGCCTTAGCTTTTCTTTCCAAATGTGTGTTATGATAAGAAGCAAGCTAACCATGCTTAATCATCAATTTTATGTGGCTAAGATCAAAAGTTGAAAAAGTAGGTCCGCTGAGCGGAGGGGGTCCGCTGAGCGGAGCAGTAAAAATATCTGTTTTGTCTTCAAGGTCCGCTGAGCGGAGGTAAATTTTCTGCGCATCCCTGCCTGGGTCCGCTTCAGCTCCGCTGAGCGGACCTTCTTGCACAAATCTTCTTCTTTTTCCATTCCACCCTCATTGCAAGCTTGCTTTGATCATTCTTCTCATTCCATCTTGCCCAAAAGTTGTTAAAACCTAAAGAAAACATAACAAGAGTTAATAAACTAACTTAATTTAGAAAATAAACATAAAGTTATTTATTTACATACTATTATATCAAAAAGTAATCAAATTTGGCACAAGAGTTTCAGAAATACCACAAAACATATATACAAACTATGCACAAATGGGATTCTAACACAACCCAACCCAATACAGAAGACTTATTGGGTCATTGAGATACCTTTGTCACATAAGACCTGACTTAGCATACAATGTAGGTATGATAAGTAGATCCATGCAGAAGCCAAAGGTATCACACCTAGCAGCGGCGAAGAGGATACTGAGGTATCTGAAAGGAACTCTCGACTATGGCATTTTGTTTCCTGCAGCTGATAAGGGAAAAGAATGCAAATTAGTGGGTTACACTGACTCGAGTTGGTGATGTTGAGGATCGAAAATCCACAGCAGGACATGTGTTTATGCTAGGCGGTGCACTAGTTGCTTGGAGTTCGAGAAAGGAACTAGTAATGGCACTATCATCGTGCGAAGCTGAGTACATAACTGCTTCTCTTTGTGCATGTCAAGCAACATGGATGGTGAACTTGGTCGAAGAGATAACAGGTAAAGATCATGGAGCAATTACCATGAAGATCGACAGCATGTCAGCTATAAATATGGCGAAGAACCCGATAGCACATGGTCAAAGCAAATACATTGAAATGAGGTTCCATTATCTTCGAGAGCAGGTAGCTAAAAGGAAGATGAATTTGGAACACTGCAGAATTGAGAATCAGATTATAGATATCATGACGAAGGGAGTGTTGGTCGAAATATTCAGAAGACTAAGAGCTATGATGAATGTAGATAGCTTAGACACAATGAATTAGGTGGTGTGTTAATTTGTAATTCCTTGTGTCAAAGCAGGTTGTTGCTCGAACACAAGGTGTGTCGAAGTGTGTAATAGTTTGTTACACAAATAGTATGTAACAGTTTGTTACACATAAATTTGTTCTAGATCTAGATAGATTTGATTTAGATTTAAAATAGATTAGATTTGATTTAGTTCCAAAAATATGTATTACGGGCTTTTATAGTTTTGGACTTTGGCTTAGAGAGAAAGCTAACCTAAATCTATAAATAGGGAGTAACCCTCATTATTTGTAATCAAGTCAATAACTAGTATTCACAGAAGTTGTAGTTGCAAGTGAATAAAAGAATTTCCACAATTTGTGAGCAGAGAGAAACTCTGCAGAAAATACTTTCTTCTTCTCTTTTAATTTCCGCAAACCCTAATCCTACTTTTGTTCTTATTTTTCTTCATTGTCATCTTTAACAATAAGGAATTACTCAAAGATTTGAGAGTCAAATTCCAAAAACCGGTACCCAATAATATTGGATGGGTACAAGAGTGTTCACCTAACAATAATATCAAATATTCGATCAAAATAGACATCAAAATATATCATGACATTTTATAACAAAAAAAGTTAATTTATAAACTAATATGCAAATGGGATACAAATGATAACAATATTATAAATCTTAACATTCAAGATGCTTTTGATTTGCTAAAAAATGAGGGGCTCGACAAGACAATTTTTCTTGTACCCGGTTTTATATAGAAATTAATCAAAAAATTGAACAAAACATGTGTCAAGGGACTCGACAAATACATTGATTATTTTTCTTCGAAAAACCATGAGACAACTTTTTGTCTAAAACACAAATTATAAAAAATTGTCAAAATATCAAATTTTATATATCAATAGTGAATATTATATTAAGAAAATTATACTATTATATTCAATATATAAACTTATCAAACAAAATAGATTTAAAAAATTGTTCAGTGCCTCAATATTAAACACAGTATAATACAAAAAATTATTCTGTACCGTCATGTATTTATCATTTTGCAAATCAAACACACCCCAATAATAATAAATATAATATAATATAACAACATTAAAAAAATCTGTGAGCAATTATATAAAAAAATTAAAAAGGATTATGATAACTATATATAAAGTTAAATAAATTAAATGTAATTTTTATCTAAATGACATTCTCATGAATGATGTGACAATAAAGTGGTTATATTGAGATTGATTATTGAAGGACATTTAAATTTATAAGATAATGGTATCACTGATTAAATTTGACTAACAAAAAATCGGTACTGGTATACACAGTCGTGTCATCTTTTAGATTCGAACTAAAAAATTACACAATTGTGCGTGTGTGAATTTTTATGATTACTATGAATTCGTGTAAGAATAAAAAAAGTTTATCAAAATGAATGTCACAGCATGTTAGGAATATTCTAAATTCCACATTGATTGGACATAAAGCTGGAAATAGTTTATATAGAGTGATAATCTTCACCTTATCAACCGGTTTTGTAAGTATGAATTAGGTCAAACTCTAATATGGTATCAGAGCCTATCGATCGGACCAGGGACCGCCCACTGTTAATATTCACGCACCAAGCCCAAAAGAGTGTTGGGCGTGAGTGAGTGTGTTAGGAATATTCTAAATTCTACACTCGTTAGACATAAAGCTTGAAAATAGTTTATATAGACTGCCACTAATCACCTTACAAACAGAGTTTGTAAGGATGAGTTAGGTCAAACTCTAATACAACATTAATAAACCAAAAATTTTGGAATTTAATAAGATGAGAATTTATGAAACAAATATACTAAAAATCTAATTTTAAAAGCAAGATGTCTAAAGTGTTTAAATAAATGATAAAATGTGAGAAAATGTTTTAATTAAAAGCTTTCAGAGAAGTAAACCATCGAACAAATGAAAAGAATCTAAGTCGAATATTGCGTAATCTATGAGTTAAGCCTAAATAGATCAAGATGATAATGGAAATCAATCAAACATGGTGGCATAATAAAAATAATAAATAAATTATAGACTTTGGTGCAGTTTTAATCCTCCTATATTTATTTTCTTAACTTCTTAGTACCCCTTTAAAAAAACACCTATTTGGTCCTCTGCCATTTTAATGACATGTCACTCAAACAATAGAGATCATATTTGCCATGTCATTATTAAAATATTTTAATCATATTTTATTTAAGAATCTGATTTTTAAATACTTGATTATATTTATATTATTATTATGAAATAAAATTTAAGAATCAATTTCAATTACCAAATATAAATCAACCTCAGTTGACTTGGAGAACTCATTCTCCGTTCATTCAGCTTCCCTAAAAAAAATCCTAAGTATTTCATCTCCCTAGATTGATTTCACTCACCACCATCATTTCCTTATTCAAACAATACCCACTTTGTAGTTCTTTCTGGTGTTGCAATATATAATCGACCGCCACCATCATCCTAATCAAACGAAGACAATAAGTTTTGTGCTAGGTATGTCTTTGTTAATGGTCTCAGTTGTGTCATCTTGCTTCCTTTATCTGAAACCTTAATATGATATGTCTTTGTATGTGGTCCCAATATGTTGTCTGTTGGTTGTTTATGGTTCCACCTACACCAGAAATAATTAGGGAATGGGATGTAACAAAAATGACATGGGGATGGGATGTTGATTACATATCTTATATAGAGTTGGAGAAGTTGATCAGTAGTGTATGATATACAAGTATGAGGTGCCTTAGGTATGTGAATCATAGTTTTAGCTGTGCAAGGGGATCTACATCAATAGAAAATGATGCTAATGTAATAAAATTTGCTTAAAATATTAAGGTATATGACTTGGTTGATGTGTATGTTGAGCATGGTGTTGATATCCTTGATATAGTGGATGAGGCAAAGTTGGGACAAGACGGACCAAGTTATGATAATGATGTAGTTGAGGTTGATGGTGATGTTGAAGATGCGGGTGATAAAGACAAAGATCATTGATATAGTAGAGAAGCGGAAAAGGAAAGTTAATACAATAAATTATTAAGAAGTGCTAAAAGTAAAATCGAAGGATTCTTCTGTTCCACTCCTTCGAGTATTGGAGATAGAACACGAAAGTGTTCGAGGCCAATATGAAGACACCCTTTGAAACTATCCAAGGTGTGCTTAGTCGGAACCACCCATCCAGCGTGTTTCTTCGATCTCTCGCGACAGATTTTTATATAATCCCCACAGACGAACCAGTTTAGAAATGGAGGACTTAGAGCTATACCAAATTTGGCATTTGGCAGTTGAGGGAATTTTGGAGGATACACATGAAAAGTTGTTTCGTAGCGTTGATCAAGTCTAACGTAAAAAGGAAGTTTCAACGTCTTCATTTTCTTGGTAAATTTTTCTTTCAAAGTAACCACGACATCACAAAAGGTTCGACTAAGGTCATCAGGCTATAGGCAGTTTCAAAGTACTTTTGGAACGCTTGAATCTGCTTGATGTGTGTAGACATACCCTTCTTGAAAGGCTCATGCGTAGAAGCAAAAGCATGGGTCAGATGTTTGACGAAATCAGATACATAAAAGATTTCGTTGGAGTAGTAGTTTGTCCACCAGTCTGAAAACTCTTGGGTATAGTAGAAAGAGGGTAAAAAGGAAATAGATGTAAGGGAAGTGACACCAATATATCTAATTGTTTTCTTTGCGAACCATTCCTTGGTAGAAAACATACAATGAAGACACATCTGGCCTTTCTTTTCATAAAAAGGTCCCGACTTTATCTAAATAAGTCTGCTTTGTTTGAAGACCAAGTTGGGTTGATAACTAACCAAGACATAATGGCTTTTCAAAGGCCTTAATCTATAAGTCAATAGCCTGGGTGTCAGAAATGCTTCCCAAATAACTCTCGATTCCACTTGTTGGTCTAGTGAAGGAGCAGGGAATTCTCTGGTAAACCATTATGGTCCTCGAGCTCTGTTAGCAAATGGGGCCATTGACAGGGTAAAATTGTTTCGCTTCGCGAACATCATCACATATGTTGTGAAGGAGTCTGGCAGACTCCCCTTTTATCTTGAGGAGTGAAAAGCGCCAACCTCCCCCCTTCGACATATATATTCCCGATCCTCTCATCTTCTTCGTCGATGTTATTCTTCTTAGGCATCGAAGCATCGAAAGTGGCATTTAACCACAACTGGAGCTGCTAGAAAGGACCCGTGAGTAGTAGGTTGGTTCCTACCTCGTATGCCCTAAGGTAGTCCACTGATTATCCCCATAAAGCGAAGCCAAAATCATTTGGCTCAAAGAAAGTTTTCGCCCGACATGCATTTGGTTAGCCATGGTGAGGAATCTCTTCGCCCCTTGGAGAGATCTCGAGTAGAAAACGCATTCTGATAACTAATGAGCTTGAAAAGCGATGTACTCTTCGCTTGAAACGTCACTAATGGTCTTGTCAAGTTTTTTGGTGATGTATCGAGTGTAGGTGGCTTTGCCTTCACCAAACTTAATGGTGTCTTCATCCGTATAGTTGAGGTTGAAATCTTCCTCTGTTGGTCGAAGTCCAGTGATGGCACCAATGCTGAGGAGGGTATGAGTTGCCATTCCACATGGGAGATGGAAAGTGTTGTGAAAGGCATCCCATAAATACAACGAAGCCACTAACATATTCTGGCTGCATTCTAAACCAGATTTTGACAGATGAATTAGGTCGTAAATTCCTAAATCTTTCCAAAACCGAGACTTATTCGCCTCAACTTTGTGTAACCAAGCGTAATATGGCCCATGATGATTAACTAGTGGTATGAATCGAAACACTTTAAGAGTGTTGGTTATATATTCGAAGTTGATGGAGTCATACACGATCGAAGCATCAGTCGAAGACTTTGCTTTATCTTTTTGGGTTTAAGAGGGTGTTGCAACTACAGGTTTTCCTTTATCATCTAACTTTCTCTTACTAGCTAAAGGCCTAGTTCTATTATAAACAAGAAAAAAATACAGAAATGAGACTAACATTAGGGTCAATAATAAGACCCATGAAAGCATACATTTCCTCAGAAATTGTTAGAGGAATGAGTACCAGAGAAGCATGGATTTTTGTTTTCTTCTCAAGAAGAGGAGGCTCTAGAACAAATTCCTGATATTTTACCATTCCTGGCCGAGAGATCTTCAGAATGGGTTGAGTAAGTTCTTGTTGTTGTTTATGTGCTTTAGATTTCTTAGGTGCCATTATTAAGAGATTTTGGAAAAGAGTGAGGTTTGACTTGTTTGAAGAAGAAGAATGAAGAGAGTTTGGTGGCTAAAAACGCAGAGAATTTAGGAAAAGTGTTTCAAATGAAGGAACTGCGTTATTTATAGGAGGGAAATACCACCAATTATACTTCTGTAAGGTTAAATGTGGGAAGTTAGTGGGGCACGTGTAAATGCGTGAGAGGTGGTGCAGACAATTACATAATTTACCACCTTACTCATAGACAATAAGAGTAATCATTATGCAGATTCGTACACGTCTCGATGAGACGTTTGGAGACATGGTCATCATGACCATGACTTCACAAGTGAAAGAATATGGAAAGGTCCATACGTCGAAATTGGAAGTTTGCAAGAAATGCCAATTTCTACAAGGATTTCGAAATAGACATTTATTTGGGGCAATTTGTTAGCTGAGAATTTCGCGTATTTTGGGGCTTTTCAAGAAGAATAAGTTTCGACGGTCACGTTAGTTGAGTTTAATTCAAATGGTTGGTCTTATCCAAAAAGGACGTGCGGAGGCCTTAAAGATCGAAGAGCATACAAACGAGAAACGAGGCATTCCGTTAGGAAAAGGCCGTTAGGATCAAAGTAATATAAATTAGAATCTTAGCGTTGGATTTTAGTGTGTTCAAATCTGTACAAATCCTCAATTATACTCAAAGTATCAAAGTGTATAACGAAACGAGTGTTGAGAAATGTACGTATGAATTACCACCATTTTTAATCAATTACCAGTATTTTACTAGTTTTACCTTTATTTTCATCCAAGTCTTTTACATTTCTTTACCTATTTAACGTCGAAACCTTTAATGTTTCTGCATTTACTTTATACTTTTTAAAGCACTCGTTCTTTACTTATAAATTCACCACAAACAATTCAAGAATGTATACAACACAAACATCAAAATCTCGAAAACTATACCATGTCCAAGGATCAATCTAATTGATCCTACGAGTAACTAGAATATAACTATTTTGGAGGACTAGTGCTTGTTTACGAAGTTCCACCGTAAACAGTGGGACTCTATCTACTTCCAAGTTATGCATATGGTATATGCAATGAGACATATATTTCTCCACATGTATCGAGTTATCATTTTCCACCATTTTTATTTATAGGACATGTGTAGCTCGTATAATAACCATATGCTCTACCATTAGGCATTAATCAAGTTAGAATATGCAAGAGGGAACGATGAGAAAAGCTCCTTACTTTTGGTGTTTATTTTATTTAGGAAAATACTTCTTTGAACTCTCAAGGCCCAATTATGAGATTCCCTAATTTGAAAAACTTCTTAAGTTAAACACATTGGATCAAGGAAATGAGTTATGAGGTACTCCCTCCATTCTCTTTTATAAGCAACTTTTGACTCTTAGATTCACTGAATAATTGATGTATTTGATATATATATTTAGTCTAAATACATCATTTATTGAGTGAAACTGAATGTCCAAATTTATTTATAAAAGAGAATGGAGTATCACAACAACATTTAACACATATATCACATTAGTTAATGGCAAAACAATGAATAACGTATGCAATTCAAATTTATCATCAACTAATTTTAAATGTATATAAATATCTTACCTATAATTTTGGTCTCTTTGCATGCGTACGAAACTGGTTCATTCTATTTTAAAATTCTATTATTTTGTTCCATCTCTTAGTTATGTGGACTAAAATTACATTGACATGATATATTTTAAATGATGCGGGACACAACTAAATGATGTAGAAACATTATAATAAATTAATTTTTTTACATGTTATTAATTAAATTACAAAAATAAATCATTTAACCTTTGTTCAAAGGGTTAGTTCAATCACTTTTTCAAAGGAGTCTCAAACTCAACTAAAGATGTATAATCCTACCTATTGGGGGTGTGGATAGTATAGCTTCTACACTTTCAAAGCAATAAAAACCCGGCCCAATTAAAAACGGCAAAAACCGAACCCAATTAGAAACCAAACCAAAAAAAAAATCAAGCCGAAGCACAATCAAGTTCTTGAAGTTCAGAAACCGTTCGATTGAAGAAGTTGAACAAGAAACCATCGTCGCCGTCACCGCACTCTCCGATTCACTCCAATTTCCACCGAAAACGATCAACAATCCATTCCAATCCGAATCACTCCGAGGTAAATTCACTTCATATTCTTCTTTACGGAATTTTCAATCTGAATCAATTGAATAGGGTTTTGAATTTCAAGATTTAGGTTTTTGAAATTAATTATTGATTATTGATCGGAGGAATGTGACGGTTTTGACCTTGAATTGCAGTTTTGGTGCAATTGTTGGGATTCTTGAGGAGTATTGCGTTGATTAGGGTTAAAATGAGGTTCGAGCGTGTGCACTGATGTCATTGTTTTGGATTGTAGTTCGTCAGCTAGCAGAAATTGAGGCAATGGTATTTTACTTTTTCTCTTTACTTTTTGTTTTCCCCAAATTTTATATGTGGATTGGTGTTTATTAATTATCATTATGAATTTTTAATGTTCAAAGGATCTTGAATTTGTGTTTGGTTAAAAGTTCTGATTTTTAAAGAGGTTTAGATAAGGATCTTGAATTTTTGTGTTAATTTGCTATAAATGATGTGGAAAGTGAAGATGTTTAGATAAGGATCTTGAATTTGTGTATTACTTTGCTAGGAATGATGTGGAAAGTGAAGATGTTTAGATAAGGATCTTGAATTTGTGTATTAATTTGCTAGAAATGATGTGGAAAGTGAAGATGTTTAGATAAGGATCTTGAATTTGTGTATTAATTTGCTAGAAATGATGTGGAAAGTGAAAATGTTTAGATAAGGATCTTGAATTTGTGTATTAATTTGCTAGAAATGATGTGGAAAGTGAAGATATGAATATGAGTTTACATGTAAATGTGTAGTCAAGTAAAATGATGAATGTTAATTTCTGTTATTTTGCATAAGACAGAAGTGTGTTTTTAAGAGGTCGTCAAATTTAGTCTTTTTGCTGGAAGTATTTTGCTATATATGACTGGTTATAGTCAATGGGTGGTGGAAATTTAGAGATTCTGATTTCCTTTATGTGTCGAGGAAATGGTGAACTGATGATTTTGTTTTTAAAATACATGTGTAAAGGCGGCATCAAAGAAAGTGATTCCAAGGGAAGAGTGGGAGAGGAAGCTTAATAATGTCAAGATTAGGAAAGAAGACATGAATAAATTGGTGATGAATTTCCTTGTCACTGAGGGTTTCGTTGAAGCTGCTGAGAAATTCCGCAAGGAGTCTGGAACTGAGCGTATCCTTTTTTCTTTTTTTTTTCTTGTTTTTATTCTTTAATTTTATTATTCTTTTGGCGGAGGGTATCTTTTTTGTTGAATCAATTTATGCTTGTCCTTATTGGTCTTTAGCTGACATCGATCTTGCTACAATCACTGATCGGATGGCTGTTAAGAAGGCGGTACAAAGTGGTAATGTTGAAGATGCAATTGAGAAAGTCAATGACTTAAATCCTGAGGTGAGCTTTGCCTCTTCCTTTTTGATATGGGAATGAATTCCATTCTTCCAAAATGATTTAAAGAATTTATTCTTACATCCCTTTCTCCCCAATTTTATTATAACCGCGAAATTTCACTTTCTATTCTATGCAGTATGTACGTAGTCTTCTTTTTAGTTAGCAATCCCCATAAAGCACACATTTTTCATGAACGTGGTCAATTTTATTCAATGCAAATGTTGTCTATGACTGATCAAATTGATGCAGAATTCTAATAGAACATGACACTGCTCTTTTAATTTGGTTAGACTTAGACCTAATCTTGCCGTAGATCTAGTCAATGCGGGATCTCAACACTCCTTTTCTAGCCTGGTGGATGTAATCATTTTCTTAATCAGAATTTAGACAGAAAATGATGCAACCCTTTTTACTTGGTTATCTTGCTATCCCCAATTGTATTATACTATCTCTAGTTGAGAAGGGGTCTAAACACACCCACTTCAAGCCAGTATTAGTTTTTTAGGGTTTGGACAAATGTGGATGGCTCCTCAACAACTAGGACAGGCTTTGATAATATCTCAGACTTTTCTAGACTCATATCTACCCCTTAAACTAACTCTATGGATGAGGATTGCTCGTGTTTTATATGAATTACTCTGTCATATCTCTGGTTGATGTGATATCTTGATAAAAGGGGATATAACTTGCATAAAAGTAGTGCTATTAAATTTGAGTAAATGCTCTGAAGTATTTTCATTTCATTGTGCTGCAAAACTGTTGCTTTCTTATTGTTTCTTATATTTTTACTCAATAATTTAATTTCATGGGTCCATTTGGTATCTTCAATGATTTGTTTTTTAAATGAAAAATTGTGTGGAAATCTCATTTTCCATTTTTCATGAATTTCTTAATGATGACTCCCTCCTTAATTCTTAATGTGTGCTGAACCCATACAAAACAGTTTGTATACATCAGAGCATTCATTGATCTTTGTCTTATTTATATCTTCGATAAAATTAACATCCGTTTTGTAATACTTTCTGCAGATACTGGACACAAACCCCCAATTATTTTTTCATCTTCAGCAGCAGCGGCTGATAGAACTAATCCGAAATGGAAAAGTAGAAGAAGCTTTAGAGTTTGCACAGGAGGAGCTTGCACCCAGGGGAGAGGAAAATGTAAACTCTTATAATGAATTTTTGCGTGTCTCTATTGTCATACTACCTTTATTAGTGATTTATTTCTGGTGTTATTATTAATGGGGGTTCATTAACAATTTTGGTGATAAGTTGCTTTGGTAGCCTGTAGTCAGGAACAAGTAAAATTAGAACGCCTTTTTTTCAGTTTTAATTTGTGGCACAGGCTTGGTGCTAATACAGTGCTTGAAATTTGGTTTCCAGCAAAGCTTTTTGGAAGAATTGGAGAGGACTGTTGCGCTGCTTGCCTTTGAAGACATTTCAAACTGTCCTGTTGGAGAGCTTCTTGACATATCACAGCGTCTAAAAACAGCAAGTGAGGTGAATGCAGCTATACTTACAAGCCAGAGTCATGAAAAAGGTATTTGTTTTGTTTGTTTCAAAAATATGTGTTTTTTTGTATAGAAGCTTTGCCAAATTCACCCCAATTTAGTAACCACTATTCTGTTAGTTTACTTTGTGACGGTTTATTCCTCTGATGGATTAAAACTTGTAATGCTTGTAAGTGATTAACTTTTTGAAATATTTGAATGCGTTAATAAATCTAGATTCCAAGGAATCCGAAAAGGATTTATTATTATTCATATTCTGGGACCAATCATATTTGTAGCTAGTTACCCTATACGTTTTTGGCTATATCATGGTAGTTTAGTTGATATTCTTGCATGCTGTTTAGATGTTGTGTTATACTGTTATGTTTATATATGTCCCAAATCTGGTAATATTTTTCTCTGTGGTGTTCAACTCCTGCAACCAAGCTGTTATTGGAATCCACTTGAGTTGAAGATGCATTTGAATTTTTCTTTTTTTTTATACGACAAACCATTTTCTTCATGCTTAACTCGGATATTGAATTGTATAATATACAAGGATGATAATGTTATGGTCCCTTATATCTTGGATCGTGTTGACAATCCTAGACGTGGTAGAAGCTTTGCTTTGACCTATGAAGGTAGAAGCGGGCTCGTAATTGACAGAGCCTCTTCTTCAATTAACAAATACTTTTTTGGTTATGAATATTGATGATAAAAAAAGGGACCATAACATTATGTATTTTGATTTTATTTTCTGCCGGTTTTAATTGTGTATTTTGAATGAAGTATTACTTGGGTTATTGCTGTTAGCCTGTTAAAACTTCGATTTTTAATTTCTTTCAGTCTTAATTGTGCATTTTCCGAACTAACCTCTGCACTTGTTTGTAATTATGTTATTCTGTCATGTGTTGTGTTATGGGTCTATGGATTGTTTCTAAACTTGTTGCAAAACTTCTAACATACTCTGCCATATCTGTTACTAATATTGACTTTTTTTTCTTCCATCAGACCCAAAACTTCCAAGCTTGTTGAAGATGTTGATATGGGCCCAAAACCAGCTGGCCGAGAAAGCTTCTTTTCCTCGCATAAATGATATAACCACAGCTGTCTTAGAAGATCCCGTTTAAAAACTTGTGACACTTCAATTTGAATGTGAAGATTTTAGGTTCTAGATGAAGTGATTGTTGCCATTGTTGTTAAAAATTGTGTATTACTTTGAAAGATGTTTGAAAACATGTAATGTTCATTTTCTCCTAGATAGTTCCAGTTGTTTTACACTTGTTTTACACTGTTGTACAAAAAGATTGTCAATACAGTCATCTATTCAATTTTTTCCCCTTCAAGTTAACTTTTATACGGTAATCTGTTCGATATATGTGATGATAGCAGAATTCTCTTCACTTCTCTGCTCTGCCTCATTAATGTAAAACAATTCTCTGGCAAAGGTGAAGAACGCTGGTCCTGTTTTCACTTTTCTCTAACCGTGTGCCTAAAATTTATTTAGCAGAGTTATATAACTCAGTTTGCTTAAAACATAGTAATAATAAAAGCATGTAAACAATCAAGTGCTGACTTGTAACTCGTGGCAGAAGTAGAGGATGTATTGTATAGTACGGTAACACAAGGGATGAGAACAAGATCCTCAAAAATAAAAAAAGTGCCAATGTTTTTCATATTACAGTACTAAACTAGAAACATACAAAGAACATAAATTACCAAACATATTAAAAAAACAAATCTGCCTCAACTAACATTGAGATATAATAATTACTTAATCTTGACCCAAATGACATAAACCCAGATTGTGTTATCAATGTCTTTGAGCTCATGAACTTGTCCATCTTCATCTTCATCAATGAATTTCTTCACCGTAGTATCTCTAAGGTGAGAACATGAACCACCTCCATCATCAAAGTTAAGTGCATAACTAGAAGGATCATATTGAAACATGAGCCTCTGTCTTTTCCCATTCTTCAAAGCCCTCTTCACTGCAGCCCTCATCCTCCAAAACAAGCCTCTACAATGCTTCATTCCATAAGCATTAGCCCATTCCAACTTCTCCAACAAACCCATTTAGGTAAAGTGTGAAACTTTGCCAAAAAAGAAAGAAAGTAATAACCTTGTAGAAATTCCCTCAATAGGTATTTATAATGAGAGAGAAAAAAAGTAGTGATGGAGGGGAACAAACAAGACAGTATAAGGGATGGGATGTGAGAATGAAGAAAATAGTTGGAAAGGTAAAAACTTTCAATGTTGGGTTTGGAGAAGAAGAAACATTGAAATAGTAGAAAACAAGGAGCAAAATGTAATCTTTTTGGTGTATCTATAGGAGAGAGTGTAGAGTCTCACACGTTGGGATACTAAAATTCTATTCTCTCTAGTCTCTAGAGAGATTATAGAGAGAGTCTAGAGAGAGAGAGAAAAAGAGAATGGTGTATGGTGTGGTGGGGTTGCAGAGCAGTGGGCAGAGAGCCTCAAAGTGTAATGTTGTTTCTCTATCAGAATCAGAATTGAATTCAGAATGTTGTTGTGACCGTATAACGAATTTTATAGTATAATAATAACGAAACCATGTACTTGATTGTATCTTCTCCGGTTTTTTCTTAACTAAACCATTCTCTCACATTCTTTTTACCATTATTTTATTAATATTAGGTTTCCTTTTTCTTCTCTAGGTGAGATTTTGTTGTATTTTTTAATTCTTAATATAAAAGGATCTCTTTTATCATCAAATCCTTAAGCCTAATTTTTCGGAAATATATTTGCTTTATATTTCATGAAATATGCTAAAACATAGTCTGTTAATGCATTACAAATTAATTCTAATTCTGATCATTAAATTTTAATTATATCTGGTGAGAACATTGATTATGGTGAAAAAATAGAATAATTAATCCTAAATATTAAATTTTGATTCATAAAAATTTATGAATAAAATGAAATCTCTTTCTGTCCGCACCTGATCAGAAATGATCGTTTCGGTCTGCAACTTGATGAACTTCAGAGAATAGGGGGTGTACCTGCAAAGCACTCCGATGTCAAAGTAAGAAAGGGAGTAAACACAACGCAAATACAAAAAGTTTAGAGTGAGAATGAATGAATACCTGACCCTCTAGTGAAAGAGGATATTTATAGCCCCCAGTGTTGGGCCAAGGTCTCCCTATTGAGCCAGATGCCCAGACTCAATATGGAGTCTGCCAGGATCTACGTGTGTAGTGGAGACTAACATGTGGTTTCTAACCTGGTTCAACTGCTCTGAAATACTTGGGAGATGCGGTCTTTTCGGGGAAGGATGACTCTGTAATATTCAGAGAGACGTTGCGACAAATCCTACAGGGAAGTATCCTCGCCGACACATGCGAGAAAGGTAGTTGGCCGAGAGGCACGAGCCAGAGCTTTCGTATGATGAGGGTTGTGCGGGTAGCCTCATCCTCCTCGCCTGTCGGGCAGGTGTTCTTTGGGCCCTTCACCCAGTAACCTCGGATTGTGTCTTAGATTGCCTATTGGGCCGAATGTCGGTCCAGTCCAGAATAAGAGCCCCCAAGTCGTAGTTATTGGACAATGAGCTATGGCTTTAAGTTCAGCTCGCGTTCCCGACCAATGTATGTCTTGTAGGGAGTTCTCGTTTACGGTCGCGATCGGGCGATGCATCGCTCGTTAGGACATGGAGATCTCGCGGGGAGAGTTGGGTGTTGGTCCACGATCGGGAGACGAAATGAAAGCGTGTGGCTAGCTTCGTAGGTGATGTGGCACTGCATTTAATGCGTAATAATAGCCTAGGGAGTAGGGGTAATGATGGCCTAAGCGTGTGTGTGGGCGGTAGTCAGAATACGACACGTCAACCGATGTGTCGTTCCGTCTTCCGTGCAAGCTCTATAAAAGGGCTTAAACCCTTATTGTAGGGGTTTACACTCTTCTACTTCTCTCTAGATTTCTCTGATCCCACATTTGCTTCGCCGCTGCCTCCGCTATTTCCTCCTTCGTAGACTCTCACCCACTAATACACGAGTAATTCCTCTTTTTTTCTTGCGTGATTGTTGCCATTTTGACGTACATTCATCCTTAAGATGCCTTCTCCTCGGGGTATTCAAGCGTTTTGGGATAAACTTCATGTTTAGGGAACGGTGTTCGCAGCGAAATTCATAGAGTTCAAGGTGAACTTCACGTTTTGAGAAACCTTCGTTGGTTTATTAGTGTATCTCCTCGAGGTGTTCAAGAGATTTGTAGTTTTGCTCGCGAAATTCATGATCTCGCTTGGGAGATTGATGATTTTGCTCGTGAGATTCATGGTTTCGCTTGGACGATTGATGATTCCACCCGTGAGATTCGTGGCGTCGCTCGAGAGATTCACGATTTCCTCGCCACGCCTATGCTTGCTCGGTGTCCTTCCCTATGAGGCCTTCATGCTTTTTAGGTTTAAGTTCCAGTGGTTCTTTTAGTTTTGGTCGGCCCCGTCTTTCCTTTGACTCGTCAAGTAAGGGTTTGGTCGGGGAGCGTGTCCCTGTCCTAAAGTGCACCCTTTCACTTTATTTACGATGGAAGGGTGGATTTGATCGTCGAATTCACTGTTTTCCTCTGCTTTTCAGGTCACATGGCCGATCAGGATGAAGGGGTGCAGACTCCGGAGCACGAGGGTCCCATGGTCGACTCTATGAATGATCCCAATCTGGATTGGGTTACCGAGGAGCCTCAGGGTATAGCATCGCATTATGTCGACTTGTTGGATAGTGCGTTCAGAGTAGTCGAGGATAGACTACCGATCAACACCTGAAATTTGAAGGTTTCTCGTCCGCTGGAGATGAAGAGAATATGCTTGTTCTTTGATGACGACCGCTTTCCGATGTACACATTTGTTTTTAAAGAGATGGGTCTCCGCCTTCCTTTCACCGACTTCCAAATCGGGGTATTCGAACACCTAAGGTTGGCACCCTCTCAATTGCACCCAAACGCCATCACCTTTTTGCGGGCGTTTGAAATTGTGTGCGAGTACCTCGGGATTGGGGCCACGGGCAGTCTCTTCTTTCGCTGCTTTAAGATTCAACGATAGACTGTGACAGGGAAGCACAACTAGGTCTCTCTAAAAAATGCAGAGAAAAGACTGTTCAAAATGTTCATGGACTCTATACGTGATTTCAAGGATATATATTACCTTGTTCGTCCGGAGACCAAGGAGGCCTATTCCTCTGTGTAATACGGTGAACTGACTTTTTATCGAAATGTTGCGGTAAGCAAGAGTCGCCACCGACTTTTATTTTATCCAATTATAGAAAGGCTAAAAGAACAGGAAAAGACCTTTTAAAAAGATTTTGAGTTCGGGGGGTAAGTTATACAAAGGGAAGGTGTAAGGCACCCTTTGCATCCATGATTATCCATGGGCTCTTAATTGCTTAGCTCACTTTGTTTGTTTTGAAATGTTTGAAAAGGAGGTGTGAAAAGTAAAAACTTTGAAAACAGAACTTTAGCTTGTAAATAAGCGTAGTCTTTTTAAATTTGATTTGAAAAGAGTGGGAAAAGAGTTTTGAATTTTAGAGCAAGCAATTAATAGCAACTACCCTAAGTTTTAAAGTTTTGTTCTTTTAGTATACTTAGAGGCAACAGGTTTATAAGGCAACAAGCGAGGGACTTTGACTATTTAGTATACTTAGAGGCAACAGGTTTATAAGGCAACAAGCGATAAAGGCAACAAGAGGGATTACCCTAAAGGTGTGTGTGTGGCACAATCACGTGGTTAACTTCAATGACATTTATCTTATAAGTTAGTGATCTAAGTTCAGTTAATAATCTTGCACTCCCTAGAGTTACTAACCACGCAGTTTTAAAATTGCAGAAATTAAAGGCAGGAAAATAAAAATCCTACGCTATTACAATAAACACCTGCAGGGATGGGGGAAACTTAAAAACAGAAAATAAGACGGATCAATAATTAATATAAACATCCTTGAGTGCCTTGATCTTCCTTGAATCTTTGGTTGACTCTGATCATCTGAGAAGAGAATTTAGACAGAAAATGAATGAATAAAAGTTAGTGTAAGAGGGATTCATTGACTATTTGAGGCAACCCTATTTTAGGCAAAGGCAAAATAATTAAAATGATATTTAAAGAAGAAAAGCAGTAGAAACTTAGCTTTTTTTTGATTGATGGCGCGTAGTCGAAAAAACCCTTGATTAACCCTGAAAATGTTAAGAATGAAAAAGAAAGGTTAGTGTATTAAAGTCCCCAACGACTACCAGGGTACTAAGTTAATGGACAACATCTACCTAACAGTGATTAATGATCATGAAGAAATCAGGGTTTAAGGCATAAAATAAATTTAATTAGCCCAAGAAATAATTATCAATTAAAAAACTTTAATTAGATTATTATTGTAAAGAAAATTTGATATTACGAAAAAAACAAGTTTTTGATTAAGTAATATAAACGATTATAAAATTATTATGTGATAAAATAGTTTTATTCTAAAAAAATAAGAAAAACAGTTTATGTAAATAAAAATAAAAAGTAATTGAAAAAAAATCACTTAGCTGATCCAGTATGGTTTAATCTTGAGGGTCCATGGTGGAAGCTCGCTCCATGGCCTTTGGATTTGCTGATCGCTGAATCCAGTGGATGAAATCTGAGGGTGTAGGATGGACTCTCATGGACTGCGCGCGCTGGATCTTGTGAATAAGGCATTGTAAAATAAAAGTCTTTGGTGGGTCTCGAACCTCCCCACTGTTGGTCATCATCCACGCGCGCCAACCAGCGTGAGCGTATATGGTGCGTTTCGGATGTGCTGGCCTCAGGTGATGCTCCAACTTGCTTCAGAGAACGACGAGGAAGCCTTCTTGATCCTCAAATGCCCTTGATTTTCCTTGCAACCGTGTCTGCTATGATGATTTTTTTTCAGAAATTTGTGACTTGGTTAAAGCGGCAGGTTCCCGTCTCCTTGCAGCCAAAATTCTTCCCCTTTATGTTGGGTCAATTGGATTTATATAGAGTGATGTGTTAGGTTAACATAATTGGAAAGAATCAAAGAGATTGGATAAAAAATATTTGATTTGGAGGAGAAGATATTTGATTGAATCTTGATATTTCGTTTTGCTTCGAATCCGCTACCTTCACGGGAAACCTGCTGTTGCAGCTTCTCTCTCCTTTTTTTTTTTTTTTGAATATTTTCTTTGTAGTATCAATTAATAATAATAAAATCTACCAAAAAGAAAAAGACCTATAATAATAATAATAATGAGATTTAAAAGATTTTTTAGAAAAACTAAATAAGGCTAAAAATACTAAGAAATAAAATTCAAAACTAAATAAAAATGATTAAAATTGTAAATCTAAAGAAACAAACTAATAATAATTAGACTAAAACTAAAAGCTATAGAAATCAAAAAAATAGTAATAACAAAATGTCAAAAGAAAGGAGGGCAAATTTTAGGGTATGACAGCTGCCCCTGTTCAATTTTCTTCAACCTGAAGATGTAGATTGGCCTGTGTGCCTGTCGGAGTTTGAAGGTAGAAGGGGATTGAACACTAGAATACCTAAGAAAATTTGCCCTTGCTGATGATGAAGGGACTTTTTGGAGACGGGCTTGAAGATGTCGTCCAAGTGTTGGAAAAGATGTATGAGACGGGCTTAAAGATGCCATCTGATCTGATAGATACGAAAGTCAGAATAAGTCATGCGTTAGACTATATCTGAACTTGAAGTATTGAGAGGCGTTCGTCGGAGATGGGCTTGAAGATGCCATCAGATGTTTGAAGAGTTGTTTGTCTAAAGTAGATGCTTTTCAGACTGGATCATATTCATTGACTGTGTCTGAAGGAGAGATTCTTCAAAATGAAGTAATGTCTTACAGAAGACTATCTTGAGAGGTTCCTGGAAAGGGTAGATCACTGGCTTAAAGAAGGTCGTGATAAGAGACGTCTTAGAGGAAACTACCTGAATAGGTTCAAACAAAGGATAGAAAACTGATGTAAAGAAGATTAGGCTTTAGACAAAGCTCAGGAAGAATTATCTTAGAGAAAACTGACGAAAAAGCTCCTTGAAAGTGCAAGATATGTCTTAGAAAAGATTGGATAAATATTTGAAGAATATTACCTAAAGAGGTTGAGATATGTCTTAAACAAGACTAACCTAGAAAGGCTCCTAGAAAGGATATGAAACGTCTTAAACAAGACTACCTAGAAAAGCTCCTAGAAAGGATGAGAAACGTCTTAGAAAAGACTTCCTAGAAAGGCTCCTAGAAAGGATATGAAACGTCTTAGAAAAGACTACCTAGAAAGGCTCCTAGAAAGGATGAGAAACGTCTTAGAAAAGACTACCTAGAAAGGTTCCTAGAAAAGATGATAAACGTCTTAGAGAAGACTACCTAGAAAGGATAAGAAACGTCTTAGAGAAGACTACCTAGAAAGGTTAAGAAACGTCTTAGAAAAGACTACCTAGAAAGGTTAAGAAACGTCTTAGAAAAGACTACCTAGAAAGGTTCCTAGAAAGGATAAGAAATGTCTTAGAAAAGACTACCTAGAAAAGGTTCCTAGAAAGGATGATAAACGTCTTAAAGAAGACTACCTGGAAAGGCTCCTAGAAAGGATAAGAAAACATCAGGATTGTTATGTGTCTTAACTGAGCGTTAAGATTGAATCGTTGATACGATTCTCTTTGCACCGTATTTGAATGAGAAAGTTCTTTTGATTGAGAGATGACCTGAAAAGGCGAAATTAGTTTTATGCAATGTCATGATGTAGGTATTGTATGATGAGGTTCTCGTAATAAACGAGAGTAATGTATGTTATATATGTATTATGAATGATGCATGGATGGCCTATATAGTCGAAGCATATTGGTAACTTTGTATAGCAATCGCTGGTTGAGAAAATAAATCTTTGTATGCTGCTGGAGATGATGACAAGGTGATTGAGAATTCCTGTCTTTCATTCGAGGATATCCAGCTGGGGATTTTCGATCTTCTCTTGGGATGAGAGTGACTTGAGTGATCTGATCATGATGTGCCCTGATTGGGGATAAGAGAGATGGATAACTGACCAAGTTTCCACTGTGAGTGCCAACTTTACTGCGAACAGTGAGTTTGAATAAACCTTGTTGGAGAAGAAAATTGTGTCGGGGAACTGGCAGTGTCGGAGATGTAAACTCTGTTGGGGAACCAAGTCTTTGTTGGGAAGAGAATATTTGAATATAACTCCTCGAGGATTACTCTGTGGGGATGTTTTGTGAAAACAACTTTGTGGGGAAGATTCCCGGAGATTTCAAATTTTCCATTGCCCTTATGTCTTCAAGTATTTCATCACTTGCTCTCTGGTTGTTTAGCGTATTTGAGAGATTCTTTGAATCTTGACTTGATTGCCCCAGATGAATGGGATAATAGTATGTCATGCCCCTTGTATGCATTAGCCTTTAGCCAACTGAGTTAGGCGCAGGAGATATTTGTGCTTTTCGATGTACTTCTGAAGCATCTTTGTCTGTCTGGAGTACTTTTAAGATTTGTGCTATCATAAGCAACATGCCCCAGTATCATGAAATTGGGAACAATGCCCCTGATTAGTCAAAGTTGGTGGTAGTTTCGACTACGCTTGGATGAATTCCCCTGATTGATCAACACTTCTGAGAGAGTCTTTGAGTCTTGACTTGATTGCCCCAAATATATGAATTCTTACTCAAAAGGGTATTCAACCTTTTTTGTGCCCCTGAGGGTGATCAGTATTTGAGATATTCTCGCTCGAACTCAATGGAGTTCTGAAGACAACTTGTCCCTTGAGAGGATTAAAATTTTCATCTGCAGTTCAGGATGGAAGCTTTCCTGGTGTCAAGTACTTGTTCATATGTAAAGAATGTTTATTATGAGAAATATAATTCTAATGCAAAGTTCATGTTTATCTTGAAGTTTAAAAGAGATTTTTTGAAAGGACGTCAAAACATCGAGTTTTTTGTTTTTTTGTGAAAGGTGGTGCGATACCAACTCAAGCGTTTAGCAAAACTCCTAGGAGTCAGTTTACCGTATTCTCGTTACAGTATGCTTTCGAATTAACCCTGCTTCAATTAGGACTTTTGAGGGTTGTAACGTGGCCAGGTTCACGGTTTTAGAAAAAAAGATTTTTTAGGCTCAAAATTTTATTGGTGCCCACCCCCTTCGTGATGTTCTCCAACCTAAGTTTAGTTAACTTGACGTGAGCATTCCTCCTTCAAGAGGAGCTTAAGACGTACGATTGAGGAGTTGATGAGGTGTTTGGTCATGGCAGTCACTTACCTTTTATTCTTTGGTGTCTGATCTTGAATTTATACACGCGAGTTTGCCCCTTTTGTTGAGGATCTTTTTTGTTTCCCTAACTTTTGCCTGGACAAATTCTTTTGAATTCTGAGTTTGAAGTCCAGCGGGATGCCCTAATTTTGCCTAAGTCACATATCTTCAAGTTATTGACTTAGCGGGCTTTCTTTTCTTTTTTTTTTTAATTCGTTCTTTTTTTTTGAGCAAGTCGTATGATCCTGAGATGTCTTTGATTTGTTGGAAAGATTGTGACTGCCTCATTTCTTGGTCGACGAGGGATAGTCGTTGTTGTATCGTCATATTTGACCTCTTATTGCGCGAGAGATGACCATTGTGGTCTCGACTTTTCCTCAACCTTTTGAAGGATAACCATTGTTGCATCCTTATATGCGTGCTCCTGATGAATTTTGAATGCTCAACCAGGTTAACGGAACACTACCCTGCCCCTGGGTTAAATGTGAGGGTTTTTTTGTATAGAAAAGAAACTCCTACTTCAAGGCTCAAAGGGGTTGACAAGGGATTAACTTCCTTATATCTCGAGTGTTTGGGGATTTGAAACAATGCCTGTACATCATCAACAGGGTTTTACTCGAAAGCACACCATTCGAGATTATGAGTATTATGTGTTCATCATTCTCCCTTCGGAGTTATCATGCTTTATCGTCGAGAGTTTGGCATCACAAGCAAATAAAAACATGTTAGAGCGAGAGCAAATTAATTTTTCAAGACAAACATATTCAATGCATCATTATTATAGTTCAAAAACAAACAAGTATGACATATAAACAGTATTGAATCAAAACAAGAAAGACTATACATGAACATGCATGATGATATAGAGATTGTCAGAGTTGAGGAGATTTTCTCCGTATGGACTTATTGCTTCAGAAGATCCATTGAGTCGAAGGAGAACTTCAAATTTGGCTTTCAGGTACAAATGATGATAACCTTTGTGTCGACCAGGCTTTGAACCTTGTCTCGGAATGGCTGACGATCATCAATTGAATGGTCAAGTGCCCCAAAGTGGAAAACAAACCAAATGTTCGTATCTGAATTGCAAATTACTCCTTGAGGAAGATACCGACGAAGACACATAGGAGTTGTAAGCATCCAGATTCAGGGATTTGAGGAAGAAGATGAGAAACTCATTGTTTGGAAACCTGTTATGCAATGATATGTATGTAAATGCCTATGCAATGTTTTCAAGGATTGTTATGGAATCCAGTTTGCAACATTATAGATTGAACTTGGTTGCAGCTTCATTTGAAGAACTTTGACTTTTCATCTTTGGACGTCCTTTTATAAGAATCAAGCTCACCATATCCAGTGGGTCATAGCCTCTGATTCGGGGTACGGTACTTCTGAATTTGAAGGCATATAGCTAAAGGAAAATGAATCCTCTTGCCCCTTGATAGGAAGTGTGCCTTTGAGTTTTAAGGCATATGTCTAGAGGAAAATAAATCCTCTTGCCCCTTGATAGGAACTGTACCTTTGGGTTTGAATGCATCTGGCTAGAGGAAAATAAATCCTTTTGCCCCTTGATAGAAATTTAGGCTCTTGATAGTCCTTCCATAATAGTACTTGGAAATTATGCGTCCTAAATCCCTAAGATCCTTGAATAAGGTTAGTCCATAGGTTATGTAAAAGCATAAGGTAGTATGGACAAGTAAGTCCTACAAACAAAACCTGCAAGAAAACTAAAGGGTTAGCAGCATACACAAGCAAGTCACACAAGTGTTCCTTAGGTTTAAAGGCTTGCGTGAAGTTCGTAGGTAAGTACCCTCCCCACTGAAGTTAAGTTGTTTCTACCTGTCCTAGAATAGTAACCGGGTTCTATGGTGCTCATATCCCTGATCTTTCTCGCAGGCATTGTCTCAACATGGCACTCGATCGGCCAGCCAAAAGCATCCCTAGAGTCCAATCTCAATGAGTGTAGCATCGAGTATCAACCGGCTTCAGTCAGGGATCCAAAGCCAGCTATCTCGCTACTTCCTATAGGCCAAAGTCAAGTTCAACTAAGGTTCTACGGGCGAATTAGTGCTTGTGACACCACGCGGTAGCCAAATGTCTCCTCGATCATATTCAAGGGCCATCAGGACAAACCAAAGCGTCGCACTAACGGTGGCTACCAGTTCAACCATAACGATACATGTCGTACAGCCTCCCTGGTCTCATGCCACATACCTAAGGTACACTAGATCCGGGTGTAGGATCTTTCACAAAGCAGAATACCCAGAACAGCCTTTAAAGATAAAGCAAACAAGTCAAACAAATTTAAAGTGATCCTAGCTCTAAGGTAACCCCTCTTTTATTCGAAAGCATCCCCAGCAGAGTCGCCAGTTCTGTAATACGGTGAACTGACTTTTTATCGAAATGTTGCGGTAAGCAAGAGTCGCCACCGACTTTTATTTTATCCAATTATAGAAAGGCTAAAAGAACAGGAAAAGACCTTTTAAAAAGATTTTGTGTTCGGGGGGTAAGTTATACAAAGGGAAGGTGTAAGGCACCCTTTGCATCCATGGTTATCCATGGGCTCTTAATTGCTTAGCTCACTTTGTTTGTTTTGAAATGTTTGAAAAGGAGGTGTGAAAAGTAAAAACTTTGAAAACAGAACTTTAGCTTGTAAATAAGTGTAGTCTTTTTAAATTTGATTTGAAAAGAGTGGGAAAAGAGTTTTGAATTTTAGAGCAAGCAATTAATAGCAACTACCCTAAGTTTTAAAGTTTTGTTCTTTTAGTCTTTCGGGCGAAAGGGTCTATCCTTACCATGAGAAGGCAGGAAGTCTTTCAATTGGATGTTGAAAGGGTCATCGAGGTATCGTTCTCCATAAGACTGTCCCTTGCCATAAAGAGGGCAGGTAGTCTAAGGGAAGAATATAATAGTCATTTAAGGCATCATGCGAGGATACCTTAGCAATAGGACAATCATCTTATTTTTCCGAGGCGACATCGAGGGACTAGATGATTTTTATTCTTTAAGGCAACCTTGCTTTAGGTATCCTCGGAACCGAGGGACTTTGACTATTTAGTATACTTAGAGGCAACAGGTTTATAAGGCAACAGGCGATAAAGGCAACAAGAGGGATTACCCTAAAGGTGTGTGTGTGTGGCACAATCACGTGGTTAACTTCAATGACATTTATCTTATAAGTTAGTGATCTAAGTTCAGTTAATAATCTTGCACTCCCTAGAGTTACTAACCACGCAGTTTTAAAATTGCAGAAATTAAAGGCAGGAAAATAAAAATCCTACGCTATTACAATAAACACCTGCAGGGATGGGGGAAACTTAAAAGCAGAAAATAAGACGGATCAATAATTAATATAAACATCCTTGAGTGCCTTGATCTTCCTTGAATCTTTGGTTGACTCTGATCATCTGAGAAGAGAATTTAGACAGAAAATGAATGAATAAAAGTTAGTGTAAGAGGGATTCATTGACTATTTGAGGCAACCCTATTTTAGGCAAAGGCAAAATAATTAAAATGATATTTAAAGAAGAAAAGCAGTAGAAACTTAGATTTTTTTTGATTGATGGCGCGTAGTCGAAAAAACCCTTGATTAACCTTGAAAATGTTAAGAATGAAAAAGAAAGGTTAGTGTATTAAAGTCCCCAACGACTACCAGGGTACTAAGTTAATGGACAACATCTACCTAACAGTGATTAATGATCATGAAGAAATCAGAGTTTAAGGCATAAAATAAATTTAATTAGCCCAAGAAATAATTATCAATTAAAAAACTTTAATTAGATTATTATTGTAAAGAAAATTTGATATTACGAAAAAAACAAGTTTTTGATTAAGTAATATAAACGATTATAAAATTATTATGTGATAAAATAGTTTTATTCTAAAAAAATAAGAAAAACAGTTTATGTAAATAAAAATAAAAAGTAATTGAAAAAAAATCACTTAGCTGATCCAGTATGGTTTAATCTTGAGGGTCCATGGTGGAAGCTCGCTCCATGGCCTTTGGATTTGCTGATCGCTGAATCCAGTGGATGAAATCTGAGGGTGTAGGATGGACTCTCATGGACTGCGCGCGCTGGATCTTGTGAATAAGGCATTGTAAAATAAAAGTCTTTGGTGGGTCTCGAACCTCCCCACTGTTGGTCATCATCCACGCGCGCCAACCAGCGTGAGCGTATATGGTGCGTTTCGGATGTGCTGGCCTCAGGTGATGCTCCAACTTGCTTCAGAGAACGACGAGGAAGCCTTCTTGATCCTCAAATGCCCTTGATTTTCCTTGCAACCGTGTCTGCTATGATGATTTTTTTTCAGAAATTTGTGACTTGGTTAAAGCGGCAGGTTCCCGTCTCCTTGCAGCCAAAATTCTTCCCCTTTATGTTGGGTCAATTGGATTTATATAGAGTGATGTGTTAGGTTAACATAATTGGAAAGAATCAAAGAGATTGGATAAAAAATATTTGATTTGGAGGAGAAGATATTTGATTGAATCTTGATATTTCGTTTTGCTTCGAATCCGCTACCTTCACGGGAAACCTGCTGTTGCAGCTTCTCTCTCCTTTTTTTTTTTTTTTTTTTGAATATTTTCTTTGTAGTATCAATTAATAATAATAAAATCTACCAAAAAGAAAAAAGACCTATAATAATAATAATAATGAGATTTAAAAGATTTTTTAGAAAAACTAATTAAAGCTAAAAATACTAAGAAATAAAATTCAAAACTAAATAAAAATGATTAAAATTGTAAATCTAAAGAAACAAACTAATAATAATTAGACTAAAACTAAAAGCTATAGAAATCAAAAAAATAGTAATAACAAAATGTCAAAAGAAAGGAGGGCAAATTTTAGGGTATGACACTCTGCCTAAGAATTGGTGACCCTGGTGGACGAAGATAACAATGTGCTCTATGACGGTTAGGTTCGGACTGAACTGGTTTCACTGTTCCCCTTCCATTGGTTCAATGGGCACTTCGAGGGCAGCCCCCAGTTTTATTTTGTCGAGGATGGGGAGTTGGATGAAAAGGATAAGAAATCCTACGCGGTTCTTTGTAAATTTGTGGACGGTTTCCTCCCCGTCAAATGGGCGACGAGGGAAGGGAATGACATACTCGGTGAAGATGACGAGCTTGTGTTGAAGGCTCGAGCTATTAATAAAAAAGCGTTTCTCGCGTGTAAGACGCACGGGGAAGCGAAGACACTCTTAGGTATATGCTCAAATGCAATTTATTGTTTTTTACTTTGTGCATGAGTATTATTTGATCCTTGGGTGTTCAAAAAGATTTAATTCTAGAAACCCAATTCAAACCTCATTTTCTCGTGTTTCATTGAACTTTCACTATTCTCAGACCGTCTCATCAACTTATACTTCAATACTTCTCTCTTCAAAGATGATAGCAAGAATTTGGAAGACAACTATTCCGAGATCGCTAAATGCCCATTAAGACCGACCCAATTCTTAAACCCAATCCAACAAAGATTACTCCATTCGTTAACAAATATAGGGACCTTCACTTCGTCATATGTAATAAGAACACACCCTCCTCCATAATCTCCACCATTGATCATCCAACAATCATCTGCAGTCCATGCGAGATCAAGAAGGCATGATTCTAACCGTCTCCTCTATATAAGTGTGACTCTTAGTCATGTCCATGTATTCTTCTCATCCACAGTTATAATAGTTCCATCTCTCTCATATAATAACTTAAGCATTAAAGTGCTAAACTTACAGGTACCCCATATTTAATTACTATACTGTGAGTGTAACTGCGATATTAAAAATTTCTCTACAATAATCTGCTCTAACCTTTCATCTACTTTTGTACTTTTGTTCCAGGATAAAATAATACATATCTATATTTAAAATAGATACATTTAACTACAAAAGTGATTTTTCTTAATGCCATACTATAAATTATATTTAGGTAAGCATATGTGCACTGATTAACCCACCCACAGTCACACACACACAATTTATATGATATAATTTCTCTTTAACACATCAAATAATTTTTGATTGATGTTAAATTTTATAGATATAATTTATATGATACTAGTAATAGTTTTCAATCCAACAATAATTTTTTTATATAAATATACGATAAAGAATTATCGAAGGTGTTATGTTATTAAGTTTGACACTTTGATATAAGGTAAATATTGTTTGTTACCGTTTTATATATTTCTTGAATTTTTTAAGTTTGAGTTGGAATAATTTGTAACTCTTTTTGGTATGAAAAGGCAATCAATGAATTATTATTATTTATTTTAAAATCAGTAAAGTTAATCGTTGGTAACTCAATTGGGTGATTTAAGATATTTTGCCAAATAAAAAAGTGTATTTTCTCGACGACGTTGTTCTTGTCATACCTATAGAAGTTAATTGTTGATGTAATGTTCATTTAAAATAAATACGTGTCATAAATAATAATAATAATAATAATAATAATAATAATAATAATAATTATAATAATAATAATAATAATAATAATAATAATATAATAATAATAATAATAATAATAATAATTATAATAATGATAATAATAATAATAATAATTATATAATAATAATATTAATAATAATAATAATAATAATAATAAATTTAAGTGCAAATTTAATTCTTTAATTTTATTTTTCTAAACCCTGTTTCTCTCATTTTAAAAGTAAGGTATTTAGTCCATCTATTTTAATATTTTTTAAGATTTAGTTCTTCATTCGTTTAAGTGTCATTTTTATGACGTGAGAGAATAATTGATGGTATGTCATGACTTAGTTACTTTCAATGTCATTAGACATTATTATTTATTATACAAATAATATAATTATTATATTAAAATAAAAAACAAAAAACAAAAATAATTTAACCTAAATAAAATTGAAAACACATAAACTATCATTTAATCTAAATTGTTATTGCGAATAATATGTACAACCTTAATGTATGCGGGCCATTAAATAATATGTACAACATGCTTTGCAACAAAATTTAGAGGCTCTGTCTTAGGAGAGGTTACTTTATCTCTAAGAAAGTCTTTTACGACGCCAATGGGTTGGATCGGATTTGACCTAATCCGTTATTCAATCTGTTCACATTTCAATAGGTTAGGTTCGCCGTCCAATTCGTAATTTCATTATCAAAACTTGAATCGATCCGTTCATTTATGGGTTGGATTTGGTTCGTGGGTTGTCTTTCAAATTAAAAAATAATATATATTTTTTCAATTTAAAAATATTATAACACAATTCAATACATTTATACTCATTTCTAAAACACAAAATGGATGAAGCACATCATATAATATCTAATAATATTCATCAACATGACATTACACTAGATAATAGTATAAAATTCCACAAGACACATTATTTTTATAAAATACATAAGTTGGAAATTATACAATAGAAAATTAGAAACAACATTTAGTCTTAAAATTACGTAAACTCATTGATTTAGTAGTATTATAGGTGGAGGATAATTTTTTTTTTTGGAAAAATTATGGTTAGTACTGAGATAATAATTTTATATTTCTATCTAAAAAAATAATAAAAAATAAGAAATTAGTATTGTAACATCAATGGGTTGGGTCAACAGGTCCGCGGGTTGCAAAACTCAAACCCAATACCTAAACCAAAACCAAAACCAAAACTATATGAATGGTTGCAGGTTGGGTTGGATATACCCGTAAATGAACGGATTTAGGTAATTTAAGAGTGGGTTCGGTTTGGGTGTGGGTCGACCCGCACCCATGAACACCCCTATCAACCGTATCTCGCCGAGATGCAGCCTAAGATCTCTAAACCTCCAAAGAAGCCAGAGGAATCAGAATCCTCACTACTGTCCTAAAAGAGGCCGAAGTAGTTATTCTCCCCTAGAGGAGCAAGTGAAGAAACTTCAAGTGAAAAACCAACAGAAGAATCCTCTTTTCGTCCACATCCTTGACAATCGAATACCAAAATATTTGGAGAAACCTCTTAAGGCGCATGATTATAATGGGAAAGAGGATCCTATAGAACATGGGCATCATGTTGATGAACATTTGAATTATTACCACGTCAGCAAACCTCTCTAAGAACTTTACCGCTCGTTTCATGGCTAAGAAAAAGTAGCCTATGACAATAGCTGTCCTCATAGGGATTACACATGGGAAAAAGGAGCCCATGAAATCATACATCGACCGCTTCACATAAGTGGCCATGAAAGTGGGAGGCTCTGACGAGAGCCTTAAATGATCGATTTTTGAGAACAGTCTGAAGCATGATAGCTTATTCAGGGAGAAGTTAGGGAGCAATGAAGCCCAAAGTTAGAAGGAGATACTAAACAGAGAAAAAACCTTCACCAATCTTGGAGAAAACGGTATTGCCCTGAAAAGCAATCAGGAGACTACAAATGCAAATAGTGAGCCATCCAAGAAGGACTCTAACCAGTTAAGAGAGGAATTTGATCGAGGGACCTGCTAAAAATCTGCCATAAGTGTTCCAACACTAAATTCTGAAAGGACGTGATAAAAAATCCATTTCTGATCAGAGAGTCCTCCCGAATAGAACTAACAAAGTATTACCACTTCTACAAGAGCCACAACCACACCACCAATAATTGCATTTAACTAAAGGATGTGATCGAAGGTATGATTAAATGAGTCAATCTATCCAAATATACAAAGGTCGGTAAAAGGGACCGAGAAGAGTCGTCGAAGAGAAAATCCTCGGGAAAAACAATCGATGTTGCGACCACCGAAAAAGAGGAAATCATTGTAGAAGATATGTCGCATAAAGAAAAAAGCCATCACTATGCAATTATTACATGAGGTTCCCTCAGGGAAATTACCATATTAAAATGGACAATGAAGAGGAAGATAACAAAGTTGATGGCCGTAAATAATAATGGAGTAATTACCTAGACCAATACCTCGGATAGATCGATTCTCAGATTCCAAGATAATAAGAAGGTCAGGGATATCCTAAATGACATCTTCCATCTGGTCATAACCGCTACTATCGGCCACTTCGATAAGTCCCAAATAATGATTTATGGTGGAAGTTCTTGTGATATGATGTACTCAAAGTAGTTTGAAAAATGGACTTAAAGAAGGAGAGCTTGTTTCCATACGAAATGTATGACTCACAAGTGTTCAACGATACGACTTCCTGCCCCCGGGGGTACATCAAACTAATGATATCTGTAGGGGAGAGGAAAGATGTAAGGACTCTCGACTCGCAGTTCCTTATAGTCATGTTGTAGGGGTAAAATTGGTAAGACTAAAGCCATGGAAAAGACTAAACTCATTTTTTTTAAACAGAGTCACCACCACGCTTTATTGTTTCCAAAAGGAATGAGAGAAAGAGCGAATAAAACCCACAAAAGTTTTTAAAATCAAAACTAATAAACTTATCAGAGATTTGGGTATGGAGGATTTGTTATACAAGGGGGAGGTTTTAAGCACCCCTCATATCCATGATAATCCATGGAAACCTCTTTGAAAATGTTATTGTTTTTGTGTACATGTATTTTGAAAATCATATGTGAACTTGTTTAAAAAAGAGTGTGGGGATGGGAAAAGAAGTTTTTAAAATGAGCTCGATAACACATCACATCTTAGGCCTACATACCCCTTTTAAAGGAAAGGGAAGTCAGAGCTTTTGTAGTTCCTCTTAAAAGGAAAATAAAAGGGCCAAAGTGGCTAAAATATTTTTGGGTGTGAGCTTTAACAATACTCAACAGGTTTTTTAAAAGGTTAAGCTTTAACAATACTTAACAAGTTTTTTTAATAAAAAGGGACCAAGCTTTAACAATACAGGATCAATGGACTAAGAGTAGTTTCACCGAGAATAATTCTCCTCTTAGTACAAAGGTTTAAAAACAAAAAGGGGGTAGTTGAGCTTTAACAATACAAAATCATAAAACAAAAGACCAAGCTTTAACAATACATGGTCAATGGACTAAGAGTAGTTTTACCGGGAATAATTCTCCTCTTAGTACCAAGGTTTAAAAACATAAGGGTTTGGTTAAGCTTTAACAATACAAAACCATCAAACAAGTGAAAAACTTTAACAATACTTTAACACTAAATAAAAGAGATTGGAAAAGAGTTTGAGTACCTTGACAATTTTAGTCAATATCATTCTCATTCCTTTGGATTTTCAACAAACAACTTAAGCAAACAATCAATGGATACCTCAAGTGTGTGTGTGATAACATGTGTCACAAAAGACAAACAAGTAAGTATAACAATCATCAATGATAACGAACAAGGATGTTTATACCTTTGTATGGATTCATATATGAATGAATGATGGATGATGAATATGAAACTCATGCATGTGGGTTAGATAAACAAAGCATATACATATGATAATACAATGGATAATAAGTACAAAAATACAAGGATAAAAATCAACAAGTATATGTACAAAGGATAATGGTTAAGGTAAACAAATAAGTACAAAAACACAAGGATTGAAATCAACAAGTATATGTACAAAGTAACAAGTTCATGGATAAGCAAAGATCAACATGTTTATTTTTGGATTAGGGTTTTAAACATAGGGTTTTTGAAATTAAAGTTTTGCAATTAACTCCTACATCTAATTAATTTAAATGATTAAATACCAAATTCTTTAAGAGAATTGGTCTAAGGGTACATGGAGAAATCAAAGACATGATATCCTAACCCTAAACAAATATTTACAAAAACATACAAAGCTACTTTGAAGAAATATTCAAAATAAAATGTTTTTGATTGATTTTTTTTATACATAAAAAAAACTTGTTTTTGATTAATTTTTAAATGAGATAAAAATAAGTATTTTTGGATTTTTAATTTATGACATTAAAATAGACAACATAAACAATCATACAAAAAAAAAAACAAGTAAAAAAGAGGTGATTCCAGTTCAATACAAAACAAGTTAGAAAACATTGAAAAATAAAAGAAATTAAAAGGTCTGGGGCGAGGGGGATTCGAACCTCAGACCCTAGGCATGAAAGGACTAAGAGCGCGTTGGTGACCAAGTGAGCTGTAACGATGAATTCGTTAAGTGAATGAATTCAATACATTATATTTTAAAACATGTCATGAATGGAATTTCAAACTTCATCTTCTTCCTTCAGCAACAACAATGGCGCCAACTTTGAACATCATCAAAAGTTAATCAAATTTAAGAAACTAAGACTCTAAAATGATCAGCACGAAACCACAAAATCAACCACATATCATTCAAAAATTAATTCAAATTGAAACTCACGAATTTCTGGAAAATACGTATGAACCCTAAAAATCAATTTTCAAATTAAATTCTTAGATCAAACAATTAAGCCCTAAAACATTAGGGCTTTTACTCCCTGCATGATTCTAAATAGATTGGTAAGAAGTTTCAATCAAATTAATGCCAAAATAAGTATGCTTGAGTTTGAGTTTAATACCTCTGAGAATGGAGGTTAAATCCTTGCTTAGAGGTGCTACAAAAGTGCCGCAACAATCTGGAAAGCTTCAGGGACCTCCAAGGATGCTGTTTGAATGCTTAGAATGCTTTGATCACCTCTATAATTTCAAACTCGATAGTACCTACACAATGAAAAAGTTATGGCTAGAACTCTTGGTTCCAGGTGTTACAGAATTGGATTAAGTGTTTGGATAACTTCTATATGTGATATAGAAGGTATCTGAAACAAAAAGCCTGAAAACGCACGAGCCAAATGAAAAATCTTAGTTCATGGCTCAAAGGTGTACTTTAATGGAGGTTGAAAAGTGGTTTTGTGTTTGAGGTGTTTGGTAAGTGTTTGGAGATGATGGATAGTTTCTATAAGGTAGATAGAAAGTGTTTGAAGGCCTGGATTGGTAGGTTTGTGTTTGGTTTGAGTTTTGGCAAGTTAAGACCTTTGTGAAGCTTTAATGGAGGTGAAAATGGTGATTTTTGGTTAGAGGGGTTTTGGGAGGTTATGGAAGTGTTGGAAAGCTTCTAAATGGTATTTAGAAGTTGTTTGAAACCTTGGTTGACACCCAGAATTAATGGAACTCAAAATCACTAGAAAAATGCAAAGATAGGAAAAATGAGAATTTCAAGTGATAGGTGACTTGGAGAATTCTGGTGTGTTTGATCAAGGGAGTGATACCCTATATTTATAGGCACAATTTAGGGTTTGTGGAGGGAACAATCTCAGAAAATTGGGTTCACATGTGATACTTGTACCACATTGCTTATTCATGAAGTTATGTGAAAATTGGAGTTCCAAGAGCAAGGTACAACTTCAAGCATGCTTCCATGACTTTATTCTGAGTATGGAGAGGTTTCTTGTGAGGTTTTAAGTGCTTTTGCTTCAGAAGAAACATGTTTAGAGGCTCAATGCAAGAGTGGTTGAATTAAAGCCTCTTTTTCAAAATGGAAGTGTGAACTTTATGCTTAAAATGGAATTATTCAATGGTTAAAGGCTTAAGCACTTGGACCATAGCCCTAAAGAGTGTGTAATCTTCTGATTATAGCCTCTTAAACAAGTTAGACGGGCTGTACTTTTAAGATTCCTACAGATTTGAACAAATTTGTAAGTTGGTTCTTCATGTTCTTCATCATTCTTCAAGTGTTCATGGAGGCTTCTTTACAAAATCATATCTCATAGCTCAAGCCATGGATTTTCATGCTATTGATCTCTTTGGAAAGCCCTTGCTACATACTTCAAGTCACTTATTAAAAATTTTCTCAAACTCCTTTGGAATCATGATAAAAATGGTCATAAAGTTAGGAAAAATTCAAGTGAAAACATTTAAATTTTTTTAAAGTTTTTTGAACATAATCTTCAAAATTTCATATATCTCAAAATAATCATTTTTGATGAAAACTAGAGCAGAGACAAAGTTGTTTGTTTGATTAACATCTACAAATTTCATGTTGGGAGATTTTTGAGTGTGTAGGCAAAATTTGAAGTTCCCAAAATTAGGTTAAAATCACTTAAAACCCTAATTTTGACTTTTGTTGACATTTTGATTCTTGATGAATTTTCTTGATTTCCCTTGGTCAAATTTCTTCAATAGTTATTTGATAATGATTTGAATCCTTAAAAATTCATGGTTGACCATTTTTCTCAAAAGTCAAAGGTTGACTCACACAGTTGACTTTTCCAAATGAACTACAGTTTTGTGGATTCCATATGAATCAAGCTATCCTCTTCAAATGAATGATATGAATGGATTATAATATTTATTTGGATGCCCTTGAATCACGGTTTGAGCCTTGGAGCCATGTCCTAATTAAAAGTCAACCCTCCAGTGGAATTAGGTCAAAACCCTAATTTGGGGCCTCAGTGGATCTTGAGAGTTGTTGATCTTGAATTGGGATATCCTTGGACTTAGATATTGATGAGAGGACCCTTTGAATCATAGGAGAATTTTGAACTTCCTTGTGGGCCTCAAAACCCTAATTTGCTCAGCCTCCTCTTGATCAGTCTTCTGTCTTAGGACACAAGTAACAAACAACAATTTTTTTGTATATTTTGGGTTAACAAATTATATATGCATGATGATAATGATAATGATCATACTATTTGGAATATGGTGGGATCTCAGTGGTGAATGTAATACGGTGAACTGAGTTTATTTGAAATATACGGTAAGCAAGAGTCACCACCGACTTTTATTTTATCCAATAAGAAAGGCTAAAAGAACAGGAAAAACCTTTTAAATAAAAACTGAGTTCGGGGGGTAATTTATGCAAAGGGAAGGTGTAAGGCACCCTTTTCATCCATGGTTTTCCATGGGCTCTTAATTGCTTTGCTCGTTTCGAAAAGAAATGTAGAAGAAGAAACAAGGACTTTAGCTCGTAAATGAGCGTAGCCTTGAAAATGTTTAGAAAAAGGGTAAGAAAAAGATTTTTAAACCAGAGCATGTAATTAAGGGCAAATTACCTTGATATTTGTAAAAAAGTTCTTTTAGCCTTTCAAGGTGAAACGGTCTATCCATGCCATAAGAGGGCAGGAAGCCTTGCATTTGGAGGTTGAAGGGTCGTCGCAATGTCGTTCGCCATAAGACTGTCCCATGCCATAGAGAGGCAGGTAGTCTAAGGGAAGGACCAGAATAGCCTTTCGTTTAGGCAACCAGAGGATACCTCAGCCTTTCGTAGGCAACTTCCGAGGGACGAGATCATATTAGTGTATCGAAGGCAGCATCATTAGGGACCTATGATCCTTGCATAATCGAGGCAACATGGCTGAGGTATCCTCGTATTCGAGGGATATGGCTATTCTGCAAAAAAAACAAGGCAACAAGGCAACAGGAGAGGTACCAAAAAAGTGTGCGTGGGTGCAACAATCACGTGATTAATTCAGAAATTTATCTTATAATTAGTGATGCTAATTCAATTCAAGGCTTGCACTCCCTAAGATTACTAACCATGCAAAAATATAAACAATATAATTAAAGCAATATGGGGAAGGGGAAAAAGAAACCAGCGGGGGAAAGGGAAAATGAAGCCAGCGGGTTTGACATAAGTAATAATTAAAAGCAGAAAAAATAAAAGAGATTAGAGTTTAGGGTTACCGACTATTTGTGCTTTGGCGGTTGGCAAACCCTGAAAATTGGAAAAGGGAGAAATAAACAGAAAATAGGGGTGAGTGCATTATCGATCCATAGACAATTAAGGCTAACCCTAATTAATTTAAATAAAAGAGGTAAAAAGAAAATAAAAATATGGAAAAGACTTAGCTTTTGATTTGATCTGATATGGTTGGCAGTCGGGAGTACTCGGGGTTAACCCTGAAAAAATTGGCAGAGCAAAGGCAAACAGAAAAAGAATTGAGTGTAGGCGGAGTTCATTATATTTAAAGGTAAACCCTAAAATAAAGTAAGTCGGGACTTAGCTTCGTAATAGGCGTGGTGCGTTATCGGGAGAAACCCTGTTGCTAACCCTGAAAACCTTGAAACAAACACACAAAGAAAATATTTTTTCAGTGTATGACAAATTCTCGCAAACCCTGATTCGGGCACAAATTGACTAAGGTAACGAAATCGATTTAATTAATTGTTGGTTTCGCAACCTAATTAATTAAATCGAAGGAAAGAAAATAAATATAATCGGAAAAAGCATTTTTTATGATTTTATGAATTAAAATAAAATAAATATGAATTATTAAAGATATAAACTAATTAAAATAAATAAAATATATTAAGAAAAAAATAATTTAGATAATATAAAAGAAAATAGATAAATAAGTATATTATAAAAAGATAAATATAATAACTATTATTAATATAAATAATATATAAATATTATGATTATAAAAAGATTTTTAGAAGAAAACTAATTTTTATATAAAAAAAAACAAATGAAAACAAATATATATAAATAAATATAAATAGAAAGAGAATTACGTAATTAAAAGTAAAAAACAATTTAAAAACTTATCCAGTTGATCCTGCGTGGCAAGGCGCTGAGGGAGTATGATGCACCTGCGAGCTTAGGTCCATTGGATGAAGCGCTGGCTAGATCTGATGGCTGATGGAAGGGAGAGCATCGTACGCGCGTGTGGGGAGTACACTGAATCAAAGAAAAAACAAAAACAGATGCGCGCACTTTTCTGTTTGAAACCAACCAATGGAGTGCTGCCACGACATCATCTTCTTCGCTGAAAAACCCTGAAACGCGTAGCTACAAATTTTCTACGAATTGGTTTCGTAGCGAACCAACCTGCAAAACAAAAATCTCGTATACACAATATAAATTTGGCGCGACCTCATGGACGTGATCGTCCAGGTCTCACGAGCTCAGTGGTGCTCATTATTAGTCCCAATTTTACCTAATACGGAAAGCCCCAATTCCAAGCTTTAAGAACCCTACAATGGTGTTAGGTTCAGATCAACACGTAAATGCGATTCAGTTTCCAGAATCCATCAGAACATCATACTAAACACACATATGTAATTAAAACTCATGAATGATGCGTATATTTGTTGGATCGAGTTTAAGAAACATTGAACAAACCGTGAGTCTTGGGGGTCGATTCTGGACTCTACGAATGATGGTGATGATCTGAATAGCTTTAGAAATCTTCACTAAACGTGTAGGGACCTTTGAATCTCTCTGAAACTTCTCCTAATTCCAAAATCGTATTTGAAATTTCCTTCAATCTTGCACCCGGGTTTGTGAATCTTGAGGGCAGAATTCTTGAACCCTTGTCATATGTATTGCTTGGATACTTATAGAAGGTGAATTAGGTTAAGAAAATTTGGAAAAATCTTCTTTGAATCAATCATTTGAAATTTGATTTCAATATGATTTTCAATGTTTCTAAATTTAGTCAATTTCAATCTTTTTCCAACCAATCTTTCTTTACACGAATTTTGAATCAATTATGGAGTAATTTGAGGATTGAAATTGATTAGAATAAAAAAAAATCAAATCCTTTCAATATTTTCCATATTATTTGATTTTATATTACTTTTTAATGAATTAAATTCAATAAAAATTAAATATTAAATCCATAATTCGTGGCTTTGTGCTTGGACCTTTTTGATGACTTGGGGGACAAGTTTGGATCACAAAAGCTTGGGCCCATTTGTAAAAATATTTAAGTTCTTTCACATTTTTCCCTCCAAAATAGTCCAACTTTGACAAGGCCTATCTCTGTCAATTTTTGAGGTACGGAAAAGTTCTAGGACTTTTTAGAAACCTTGAAGAGTCCTCTAACCAATGTTTTTGGTCCCATGTCAAAATAATTTTCCATGTTCCTTGTGTGCTCTTTTGAAAAAGATGACTTTTGGTTGACTTTTGAAAAGGACCTATAATATTTAACTCCATATCTCTCAAATGAAGCATTTTTAGACATGGCTTGTGAGAGACAAATTTGTAGAGAATCCAATTTCATTCAAAATGAGCTTTGGATGGAAAATTTCTGATGTTCCATGTGGGAGTTATGGATGGTCAAAGTTTAGTTGACTTTCTCCTATGAAAACCCTAATTTAGAAACTTTTGAAATTGTTGATTTCTGATCTTTCCTTGATGAACCATGATCAATCCTTGATAAAATGGTGAATGATACTTCATAATAAGGATGTTGACAAAAAAATCAGGAGTTTTGACTATACTTTGACCACAATTGATTTTTTAGTCAAATCAGTCGACTGTTGACCATTTGAACTTTTGACTGAATAATCTTATGAATCAGAGCTTGCAATTTGGCATGAGGGTAATTTGAATCATATGAGAGATCATGGAATCCACTTGGGATATCATAAGTTCAAATTCCTTGATTAAATCAGAAACCCTAATTTAGAGACTGTTGTTTAGGAGAGAGACTGCATGCTTCCTTCTTGTGTATCTTTGAGCATTTGAAAGTCAGATGGACTGAAATATGAATAAATATATTGGGCAAATTTTGGGGTATGACAGTGAAAATTTGGGGTACAACACATGTGTAAGAGCATCTACAATTGCATACTCGAAAGGCCCTTTGCGGTGAACCTAGATGTTGTAGCTTCCCCGATTCACCTTAAGTTGAAATTCCATAATCTTCTCGGTGAATAAGTTACAGTCAACACTGTCCTCATGGGAGCCCAGAGAAGTTACTAGACATTACAACAAGATCAAATGGAAGGAGAAATCAAGGCCATGGAAATCAACGTAGTCTCCCTCATTGGCCAAATAAGGAGCATAAACATTCAACCTCCCACAGGTAGAACAGGTCACACTTGCCGAATAAGTAAGAGTGGATGAGTAAAAGAACTATGAAGGGCGAGGCAAATAAGAGGTGACACATCCACCTAGTCGTGTTTACAATCTCATGATGATATTTTTTCTTTGTATAATTAATACCTCACCATAATGTTATACGATATATCCATTTTAATGAAAAAAAACATCCTTATAAAATATCTCTTTTTGTGAGCGTTAAAGGTAAAAATGGGTTTGGGGAATGACCGAAGAGATTGAGGGGCTAAAAAAATACTCAGGGTTTATGTCATAAATTCCCCACATGTATGGCCAAAGTAATCCAAACCCCACAGTACAAATCACACTCACAAAGAAAGTTAAAAAACCACTAAATTGTCTATAATTGACCCACCCCTCATGGTAGTTAGCCACATCAGAGGCTGTAGTGAATTTGCCACATATCCACCTCAGACCAGGTTTTCACTTGGGTGGGGGAAGTAATACCAAACTTTGACCGACACGGCCCCAGAGACGTCTAACAAAACTCCGAGTGAAAACCTCACAAGTTAAAGCAATGCCCGAAGCAATTAACTTGAAATCTAACACATACACCTAAAACAGGTAACAACAATTTCTTAATTTCAAATTCATATACTCACGTTTTCAAATATATGGTAGTGTATTTACAACATCACCAGAGAAGAAAAGTGGAGAAATGTGTGTCTAATCTCAAAGCTAAACGACCTTCCCATTTCTAATTATCTGGTACGGTTGTACTTGCTCCCTCAAAATATGCAAAGGAAAGTGGAACTGATCTACATGCGAGATAGGCGTGGGTCACCTCATCCTTTTTTTGGGCTAAAGAAACACCTTCGATTCAAGAAACTCAAAAACATTATAAAAAAAACTTAGAAACACCTATTGGACCAGCGAACCGAAAAAGATAAAAATGCACAAAGCATGACCGATCCCGATTAGAGAAACAAAATCCTTTTGCAATTCTTGGAGACACATATCACGTTGAAGCGTCAAGTTAAATACACTGTCCTACAATATTTGTCTCTCCATGTGATATCGATAAGCTAGAAAAGCATTCAAACGAACGACACCTGCAATAGGTAAAACAATAGAAGTCCGTAAGGTACAATACACCAGGATGAATAATTCTTCCTCGAAAACTGTGTCCATTAGATTAGCTAGATAAGAACAATCATCTTCAAAAGCTGACACCTTATACTCTTTTGGAGTACGAGGTCCCGACTAAGCCAAAAGACAGGGACCTATGACACCTCTCGAGCCACGCCAAGAACTTTGATGTCAAAAGAATTCCCCGAGACATCTCCTTCTCACAATTTAAGGGAACCCGTCTAAGAAGACTTGGAAGACCTCCTTGTAGCCCCGCTAGGGCACAGGCACTGGCTGATACCAGAGCATACGAAGGGATAACATCCACTGTCACAATCTAAATTCCCCTATTCATTTGTTGAATTATCTTCTCATACTTCCTAGAGTTTGCATATGTTATTTATTAAAATTTCAAGAAATGCAGGTAAAAATAAATGACAATGGGAGACAAAGGCGTTAGGAACTCGCCAAAGACAACCTTCCTTTCCTCCTTGGTGCCGACGTCCATCAACGAACAGGTTTCAATGAGTCAGTTCTATAATTTCTTTGAGATTTCATCCTGGAGAACAATACCCTTGGCGTAACACAACTCTTTGACGAATGAGCTCATATGTTTCTTAAGGCAAAGTTCCTATCAAGACAAGCCACTTTCCTTGTAGATGTACAATCCATTCCTAGTAAAAAATTCCTTGATTTCAAAACTTGTGAAATAAACCTGTAGGCCAATTCTCCTTCCCAATTTCTATGGTGCATACTGTCGCATGAGCCTTTTCGCTAAGAGGGGTAAAAAATAACTGATCTTCTAAATGCTTCATGCCATTGGAAAGTAGTTTGAAATGACGTCTAACTTGCGCCAAAGTGATTAAGCTGTAACCTTTTGCATGCTTTGCTGAGTAACATTGTACTCTGAAAAAATGGAAGAAAAGGGATAAATAGGGTCTTCCTCCTAGATATTCACACAATTATTAGAAGACTCTGATGTAAGCCCAACTTACAGGATAAAGATGCGAGGGAGCAATCATCACATGATTCAAAATGTCTATTTTGAAACCATTGAAGGGAAAACGAAAACCCAAAAGTGACAAAGTGCACTCATAAGAAGGAATAGCGTACCCTCAGTACTCACTACAAATCCTTTCACCTTCCTCGGGGACCAGTACACCTCAATCTAAAGAAAGATCCATGTCGAGGAAGGACCTCTTGAGACAACCTTCACGAGCAAATATAGAAGTAGTAGTTGAAATGGCAAGATAAACTAAAGATACATAAGCATCTTCCTTTAACTTTTGACTCATGATGGATACTACTTCCTTCAACTAAAGAAAATAGTGTGTTGTGGAAATACAGATGACGGAAAGGACAAGAGTAACACTTCCAGAGACTGTATAATTGACTTTACAAATATCGTGTAATGGCTTAACAAGAGAAGGATTATAAGCATTATCAACAACCTAGAGCCCCACAGGAAAATACTCAATTACTTCAATTTCCAAAGGCCATTATGATATAGCCTATGAAAATACATCTAAAGCATGAGGCACATTTAAGGTGCAAGCTCCTAATGGCATTAATGTCACTTCTTGATCTTTCACTCAAACCAGTTTTCGGCTGGGAAAAAAAGACAAATGCAACAAGCCCCCATACTACAAAACAGAGACAAGGTCTTGGGGGAAACTGTTCTAAAGGAGACCTTGCAACCTTGGCCCTGAGAAGACAACAACCCACAAGGTCACTCCTAGAATGGGAGTATTATCATGGATTGGAACACAAGAGAGCTGAACCAAGAGTCCATCCAACGACTCCCTGCATTCTATACCTGAAGATCCGTAAAAATTTTAGAACCACTCTAGTATATAGAGAGGAAGTGGGTCATTTTTCAAGTATAATTCAAATTCAAATTCAAGCTTAATTCACTCATCTTACTCTCATACTGACGTACGTGTTGGAGCGCTATCCTTATAGGTCAACCCCATTTTCACTATATTAGAAGCTCAAGTCCAACACTGCGATCCGCAACATTAATTTTTTGATCAATTCTAATTTTTTCACTGAACATAATCCTATGTAATTCTAATGATGAATTATATATTTTTTGAGTATCAATTGATGTAGAAGCATATAGTGGTAACCTATTCCAGAAAAATATGAATATACTACTATTCTATTCCAAAAGAAATATATGAATGTGGGAGTTGAGATTTAACTGAAATCCCATATTGCCAAACTATCACATGCACATGGCTTAACAAGAAGGAATATGCAAATTATGTTATACAATATATATAGATATTGCTTTATTCACTAGTGCAGAAATGACAATAGAACTTTTAATATTATATCTAATTTATTAAAAAGAGGTGTAAGACTTACATACAATGTTAATTTTTAAAATATTAATTGATGTCGGTGAGTTTAAACATCTATTTTTCAAAAAATGAGGTGTAAGTGTGTCCTTAAGAGACGGTGGCAAATCTGTAATTATTAAATTATACCTAATTTTATAAAAATTCGTTTTTATTTTTATTTTTCTCTCAAAGTCTCGTGAAACCCTCTCAGCCTCTCAATCCTCGTCAAACTAGGGTTTAATTTTTTTCTCACATTCACTATATCCAATAAGACTTTGTTTTTCGATTCACGATCTTCAATCAAACTTTTTGCGATTCATGACCTCCATTTATGATTTCACAGTCCCTGTTCAAAAGCTTCAGGCACTATTTCTCCACTCACGTATGGCCGCAAACCCTTTCCTAACCTACTTTGTTTTTCTCTGCTTACGACCACAAATCGCTTCACGATCTCCGTCATTCTTCTTTGATCACAACCTCATTTATTCATCTCTATTCGCAACATCTCCTTGTACGACCCTAAAACCTCGCAACTTTCTCCATTCGCCACTCCTTCCCCATCGATGACACAATCTCTAGTCTATTTTGTACTCATTATTCGCTCATCACTCCTCCGACAACGACGCCATTCTTTTTCTGTATGTGGCCATGTCTCCAAAGAGGCAACCCTTCTATCTGAATATAGGTAGGTAACACTGTAAAAATAATAAATTGGGATAAATTAAGTTCTTTTAGGTTTCTTATCTTGATTGGTCAGTTTGAAATCAAATTGATTTGATTGTAATATTTTATTTAATCTCTTGATTTTGATTTTCAGAAACAAGTGTCAAACAAGCCAACTCAAAGGGATTGGACATGCAGTATTTACTATCTGGAAATACAAATGGAGTTACTATCCTGCAAGAACAGTCCCTTGTTAATGAAAGGGACATCGTGTTTAATAGGCATGCTTGTAAGTTTATGGCTATTATTATTTAATTTTTATTAGGTATTTTAATTTGTGTATGTTCATAATGAAGCCAAGCCAAGTATCACAAATACCTCAACCACAGATGAATGGAATTATGGTTTCTCAAATTGAGGCAATGTTTGCATATATTTGTTCAAATGTTATCATTTGTGTATGGGTGTATAACTCCATTAACGATCTTTTTTGTTTTGTTTGTATTTTTATACTCTACATTGATTGAAATTTGTTCCATCATTGTATGTGATTGTCAATTATCTTGTCTTAATTTTTGCTTTGTTGGTTGGTTTTAAATCGATGGAATCCTGATAGATGGAAAATCTCTTTGGAGATAATGGTCAAATAACTCTTGTAATGGGGAAGGAAACATGGTTACTTACCTAATGTACATGTAATTGATGATTTTGAGGATTTTAAAACAAAGATTAAATAGAAAATTTAAGATTAGAAACTAACTCGTGTGCACTTACATACTCACCCTTAAATAGCTCACTAACTTATCAAAGTAAGTCTACTTATATATGTATGACATTTAACTCTATTGTTCAAAATTTTATTATAGAGTTTTTATAAGTGATTAACATTTAAGTTATTTTGATAATAGTCATGTGTAGTGCTTTGAATTTTAAGACCAAGACATTATGTGTTCTGTTTTTATGCATAATTTTGCAGGTTTTGGTATTGGTCTTCTTCATTATATTTATGTTGACAGTGATCAAATTGATTTCCTATAGATATAGTCTTTTTTACCTTAAAAATTGAAATGACCAAGTTGTTTGACAATGTACTGATGAGTTGCAATCTTAGATGAACATGTCATGAATAACTTGGAAATATTACCAATTTAAGATCATTGTAAATAATGTTACTATTATAAATTTTTTCTGGTTGATGATACGGTAGGAAATTTCCTTGTAATATTCATATGCTTTTATTACCAATTATAATAGATTCAATTGGTACTCATATTTTAGTGACAACATGAAAAATAAGCTTGCTATAGAGTATTATTATGAGTATTGCCTCAATTTGTTTGTTTCTTTTTGAAAACTAAGTTTTCATTCCTATATTGAGCATTAGTATTTCTTTTTCAAGGATCCCTATTTTATAAATAAAAAAATTGAGTTTTTAATACTAATAATTGGTTATGTTATTGCAGGACAAAAATAGAGATTTCATGCCCAAGAACTTTTGTGTGAGGTTACATGCTTTGTTTGGGGCTGCATTGACTTTTGGTTAAGTGCATCGGGTAGTTAATAGTAGGCTACTACTGTGTACAATATTTTGATAAAAGAAAATTATATGAATAAGGAATGTGTCGAAGAGGATCAAGGATGCAACTATATTTAGTGCAATAGCTATATGTATGAAATTAATTTTCTATGACAAACTTTAGCTTGTTGGCTAGTAATATGTAAAGATGTATGTGTGGTAATGTTTGTTTTTTAATTTCGTACAACTCTAATATATTTTGTTTTTATATAGTAAAATTTGGTATCTAAACTCTGAATTTATATGTACTACATTCAGTGATAATTAATATTAAAATTAGAATTTTGGAAGAAGGAACAGCATAATCAATTAAAAAAAAAGTAAAATAAAAATGTAACACCAGTTACTTACTAAAAATTGGTGTTAAATTCTCACATTTAACACCTGTTTCTTCATAAATTAGGTGCCGATAGTCAGGCTTTAACACCCATTTTTGTCAAATGTTACGTGTTCATATACATTGACACCTATTTAAAGTCGGTGTCAAATGCATTTGTTATACCAGTTTTAAAACAGGTGTCAAATGTCTAACTTACAATACTGGTAGCAATAACACCGGTAAAAAATAGGTGTCAAATGTTTAAAAAACTGGTGTTAAATCTCTCATTTGCACTAGTGATTATATATTTTTTTAATGTATTTAATCATATCTTAACCGCATCTTAAATAATGTACTAGTATGTTAATATGTTCATGAAGTTTACTGTGTAGGTAGCTATAATCATATCAGTACTCTACCAATAAACCATCCCCAAATATGGTAAATTGTTGAAACTAAACCAATTAATCTTTCAATCATGAAAAGACCTATTAGTCGTCTAAAGAATAATGAAAACAAGTCAAATGATGCGAAAAGAATAATGCTAACTAAGTATAATGCATTATTTGTTACTATTCTGACCTAATTTATAAGTAAAGATTCTTTTTTTTAAAATTTATTAAATAATGAATGTATCTAGTCTATATAAACGACCAAATACATTCATTATTTAATGATCATAAAAAAAAAATTTACTTTATAAGACCGAAAGGAGTACATACATCATATGGCCTCCCATACATTGATTTGGCATGAGAACACCTCGTCACACATAAGCAAATGATAAATACCCAAAGAATAAATGATGCCTAGTATCATCCCACCTACCTATAGTTTGAGAGCCACTCTATAAAATCTATCCACGGACCAAATTATCATTTGTCTTTTCTTTAAAAACATCCATGCAAACAAAAATACACTTTCACAAAAACCATGTGATTCCAAACAAGGTTGGTTTCTTATCTTATTATTAAATATGAGAATAAGAGTTGAGTAGAGTTAGGTTTTGTATGATCTAACCGGAAAAAATTAAAGTCTACATTTTACTTGTGATTTGTCACGAACTTTTTCAAGGTTAAGTTTAATTAATGCCATTTTTCAAAAATTGTGTAGATTAATCACATTTTAACTATGACAAAATAAATATAAATTATTTTGTCATGATTTAACTATAACAAATATTTTTATGAGATTTTATTTGGCCATAAATTAATCATTTCAAAATTTGAACATTATGCAGTAATCCACTTGAGGATCTCAAAGAGTAATTTAGTCTCATCGTCCAAATAAAATGTTTGTTATGGTTTTGAATATTTTAAAATATTATTTTATATGATGTATTCAAATATATTGATGTGCTAATAAAATAATGAAATTAAATTATATTTTAATATTTAATATGACATGGCTATATATAATATTGAATTTCAGTTATAATTTATAACAATACATTTAAAATTGTGAAAATTTTAATACTAAGCAATAAATTTAAGTTATTGAAAAATGTAAAAAAAATTATAATTAAATTCAAATTACAAAAGCTAATATATTATTATTATTATTATTATTATTATTATTATTATTATTATTATTAATACTAATTAAAATATGTCACACAAATAGTTTACAAGGAATTGTTTTTGCAACTTAGCTCTTTTAAACAAGTGTATGTTTTGTTTCTCATTTTGAATATCAGAATTGATTTTAAATGTGTAAGACTTGAATTTTTTTTTTTAAAGCAAGAGATATATTGAAAGGAGAACTAAGGGTTCTCCAACCCATGTACAAAATACACGGCACAAAGTCAACAAAAAATAATATTACAACCAATTACAATTACGACATAAAAGACAAAGGATCTTTGTAAAAATCGTAAAAACAACAATTGGAATGTGTAATATTGCCATATGAAGACCACCTCCAAACCAAAAACTTAATGCTCCATACCATATTATTTATATTCCACACTTCCTTCCTAAAACAAAAACCATTCCTAGTCAACCATATTATCCAAGATGTGGCTAACCAAAACACCCCCAATTTGCCGCTTTTAATCTTTTTACCTCGGCTCAAAGAATGCCATTTCACAAAAAAAGAGGCACATTCTTCCTCCTCCCAACCCGAAAAACCCACCCACGAAGCAATTTCTTTCCAAACCAACTTAATCACAATTCATTTAGAAAACAAATGATCCGCCTCTTCCACATGAGCTTCACAAAAATTACAATTTAAATTAGTATGTGTAATACCAATACCTCTATACACCAATAAATCTTTGATAGGTAACCTATTCAAAAAGAGCCTCCAACCAAACGCTTTTATCTTATACGGAACTTCCGCTTTTCATATCAAATTGAAGGCCTCATCACCCTTAATCGGAGGACCGTAAGGGATACGCCTAGAAGCATACAAACCATAACAAGAAGCTACCGAATATCCTTTCTCCAAATCCAACAACCAAACCGCAAAATCCTTCGAATTATTTAAACTACCAAAGGAATCCAAATTATTCTTCAACACCGAAAAGGAATTTAAAAAGACCGCATCCCTTCCCACAACCGAAATACCAAGATCCCCCCATTTCCAACACCCATTATTCCACTCACCCATAACCGCTACCGAAACTTTTTTCAAAGAAGAAGCCAAAAAAAGATCCGGAAAAGCCTCCTTTAAAATACAATTATTCCACCAACAAGACTCCCAAAAAGGGGTATTAAAACCGTTTCCAACAATGAAATTGCAATTCGAAACAATGGGATCAATATTTAAAGGATTAGAAGACACAAAACTAACCTTTAAAATATCTCTCCACCAAAAAGAAGCAGAAGCAAGCTTGAAAGAATCTCCATCACAAATAATTTGCAAACACAAATCGTCGTAACGGGCCTTTAACACATCTAACCATAAAGACTTATGACCTTGAACTATCCTTCACCTCCATTTGTTCAAAAGGGCCAAATTGAAATCGGCAATATTTTTTATCCCTAAACCACCTTTCGCAAGAGGAAGAGTCACACCTTTCCATCCAACCCAATGAATAATCCGTTTATCCTCCCCACCTCCCCAAAGAAAATTGCTTTGAATCGCCGTTATCGCTTTTACAACACTAGCTGGCATCTTGTAGAAAGACATAGTAAAGATAGATAACGAACTCAAAATAGACTTCAAAAGGGTTATCCTACCTCCGAGATTAAGAAATCTATTCTTCCAACCGGATAATTTCTTTTTCATTTTCTCCACTAAAGGAGCCCATGTCGCTTCCTTCCTAGGATTGTTTTGTGAAAGTTTATGCCAAGACCCGAAACAAGTTCAAAAGATCTCAAAACAATCTTTAAAGCCTTAACATGTTTCCAAGACCCCTTTCCGACCAACAAAGTATCGTCCTCAAATTGAAGAATGTCCACCTCACACCTTCTTTTAATATCAAAAAACTCAAATTCACCAATCTCTATAGATTTTCTAACAAGTCTCGCAAGAGCCTCCGTCACCAAAACAAAAAGAAAAGGAGATAACGGATCACCTTGTCTTAATCCTCTATTAACAACAAATTCCTTTGTTGGACTACCGTTAACCATCACCGACATATTACTCTTGAAAATCAATAATTCCATCCACTTCCTCCATTTAACTCCAAAACCCATTTTGACCAAAAGAAATCGAAGAAAGTTCCACGAGACTTTGTCATAAGCCTTTTCGAAGTCTACTTTAAAAAGAAGACAAGAACCTCCCTCCTTTCTCGCATAATCAACCACCTCATTAGCCACTAAAACTCCATCAAACAATTGTCTACCCGGAACAAACGCACTTTGACAATGCGAAACAATCGAATTCAACACATGTTTCAATCTTCCCGCCAATAATTTAGCCACCACTTTATACATACACCCCACCAAGCAAATCGGCCTATAGTCATCCAAACATAAAGGATTTGAACCTTTCGGAATCAAAGCTAAAAAGGAAGAAGTAATTACCTTAGCCAATTCGCCTCCCTTGAAGACGTGTTTAAAATACCTCAAAAAGTCCCTTCTCAAGATAGGCCAACATTTTTTAATAAAAAGAAAAGAGTATCCATCCGAACCCGGACTCTTAGAACCACCACAACAACTAATAGCCTCCAAAATTTGCTCCTCTTGAAAATCTCTCTCAAGCCACACTTTCTTCCTCCTATTGTAAGACTTGATTATAATATGTTTGGTTGTTCTCAAATTCTTATGTTTTTTAACTGATTCTATTTAAAATTAAGATTTGTGATTTTTTTAATATAGACATGATTTTTAAATTAAAATTTATTGTTTAATTTTTTTAATTTTTTAATTTAAATATAAATTTTTTAAGAGAATTAATTTTGTCAGAAAAAAATAACGACACAATTTATCATCCATTTACCCTTTTATTTCTGTATAAATTATTTTTTGTTTTTCATTACTTTCAATTCACTTTTTGGCAGAATTAAGTTTATAAAATCAATTAATTCAAAGTCAATTATCTTAATTTCATAATCAAACACGTGTTAAATAATTTTTTTTGAAAAAATCTTAACATTGCTTATTTAAATAAAGTATGGATACAACATAAGTTAAGCTAGGTTTTTCTCCCTATTATTTAGTTTATATATAAAAACCGTAAACAACACTCATTTGAAAAAAATAATTATAGATTTGAATCTTCACACTCAAGATATCAAATATTTTCGCATTTTTTATTTTCAAAATCGTGCATGTTGAATGAATTTTTACCAAGTACATTGTTTTCTAGTACTATACAAATTTGAAAGAAAAAAAAAAACTAACATAATTAATAAAATTTCCAAAACTCAAGTTAAACCATCTTTACAACAATCACATGTTTCTATAAAAAAAAAACTGTGGATTCAATTTCATATAACAACACTAGTTTCACAATAACCAATAAGAAACTCTGCTACAAATATTGATCAGAATTCACCTATGTTACACATGAAGCTATCAATCAATCTCTATTCCACATGCAAAAACAAACAAACTAGACCAGTTAAACTTAAAGCACCTTCCAATTCCATTTTCTTAGAAAGTAAAAAAAAAAATCCAAAAAATAAAACTTGTTGATGATCAATCAAATCAAAGACACCTTTTGATTCTAACTAGTTTGTCTCCCACACACATTAACAAGAAGCCATGTGGGCTATCTCCACATCTGATTCTTGCTCTTTTTGTTTTCTTATATAAAAGTCTTTTTGACTTTTTGCTTTGTGAGAATATTATTCCTCTGTCTCATTACATTGTGTGGGGTACCCTTAAGATGAGATGTCATTCTAAAGCCAATAGAGCAACTATTGGCACCCTATGTTATGTCTCTATCTCTTACATTAATCCAATTGTGTGAGAAATTTGAATCATGTGTTTTGGTTATGTTTTGGCCACTTGGTATGGTCCTTAAATTGTGTCCCTATTTTGGAAGGTAATGGGCCACCTCCATCATGTACCTTGCTATGTTATTAATTCCGTATAATATATTTTCACTAAAATTTAAATTTTCACGTGTATAGTAAGTCAGCTAAATATAGAAGCAAGTTTAAAGTTTGAATTTTTTTTCTTCTATAAAGTATATAATCTGATACAAATACTGAAACGACATAAGCATTCTGACACCGATAATGTTAAACATAGAACATTGATATTGTTACATATGCGTTTGGATTGACGGTGGATAAATTTAATTTTAAAAGAATTGAATTTGGTAGAATCGATTTTAACATGATTGAGTTTATCATAATTGATTTATATTTTGATGCATTTATGTAAAAGTGAAATGAACAATAAATTTCAGTGTAAAAAAAATGTCAAAATATATTATAGTAATATGGTTACATGTATATAATATTATTTGAACTTTATTTGATTAATATAAATAAAAATATTTTAATTAAAACTAATTTTTTTAACTTTTTTTATTAATAATACTATTTCAATAAATACTTTTAGATGTGTATGAGATTTATTTAAAAAAAAATTCACAAATTAAAGAGAAGAGAAACAAAAATGTTTGACATGGATGGTAGGAATGTTTTATGAGTGTCTTACACTAATTTAAAAAATATTGAAGTAAAAACATAATTTGTTTGAGAATATTTGTTTGACGTTTCAGATACACTTTGATTTTTCTGATATATGTTATACGAATATCATATAAGGATTGAACACCACAACACTAGTTTTTTTTTTGTGTAAGCAAGATTCAATAAAACGGAGAACTAAATGTTCTCAATATCTGATTACACAGACGAGGAAACCCTGCAAAAAGAAATTACAAACCAATTTAGAATTACGATAGGAATAACAACGGATCCTTGTTAAACTCGTAAAAGCTACAAATGGGATGGGTAATTTCTCCAATAAAAGACCATTTCCAAACCAAAGATTTAATCTTCCACAATGTATTATTCACATCCCAGCCTTTATGGATTGGTATGTATTATTACATACCAATCCATAAAACACGTTTTGCACTCTTCTTCCATCGCCCTCCAAGGCTTCCCAATCCAAGAAGAAATTTCCCTCCACACCACCTCCACACCTTTACAAACCATAAAAGAGTGTTCCCAGTTTTCCGGATTAATACCACAAAAAACACACTTTAAATTATCCGGAGTTAAAACTATACCTCTAACCAAAAGTAAATCCTTAAAAGGAAGCCTATTCACAAAAAACCTCCAACCAAAAACTTTGATTTTGTAAGGGACATCCAACTTCCAAATCAAAGACAAGACCTCGTTGAACTTCTCAAAAGGCCCGCAAAGAATCCGCTTAGTAACAAAAATATTTATTGCGAAATTTTAATTAAAATTTGAGTTAATATATTTTTCTCTAATTATAAATATTTATTTGAATATGTTTTGACTAATACATCAATAAGAAGAAAAAAAAGTAATAATACAAATTTGCATGCAACCGTAAAAATATGAAAAAATTCACAAAGAATGAAAATTTTTTTTGCAAGAAATTTATGACTCACGCATTTTCGATTGAATTCAATTTTAAAAATCTTCGATTAACACGAAAATAGTGCTCTTTAGCAATTTAGTTTCCCATATATATATATATATATATATATATATATATATATATATATATATATATATATATATATATATATATATATATATATATATATATATATATATATATATATATATATATATATATATATATGAGAAGGGATCATTTGACACCGGTGTCAAAGTATTAATTTTGACACCAAATCCTATCCGTTTATTATTATTAATCTAAAGGTTAACATACATTCACTTATAACTAACACATGAGTTTTTTAAGGAAATATATCTTAACCTTTGAATTGTTAAGAATAAAGGGGTAGGATTTGGTGTCAAAATTAGTACTTTGACACCGGTGTCAATTGATCCCTTCTCTCTCTCTCTCTATCTATCTATATATATATATATATATATATATATATATATATATATATATATATATATATATATATATATATATATATATATATATATATATATATATATATATATATATATATATATATATCTTTTGCTGCATCAAAATAAACATAAAACATTTGAAATTGTGGTGTAAGTTTTCATAAAAAGACAATTTTTCTATTAATAAATTTGAAGGTACTAAACTTTATTTCACAAATTTGAAGAATAAATTTTTTCTAATTTTAAATATTAAATATTATTTCTTATTTAAAAATTATAATTTATAAATATTAAAATTTATTTACATTAATACATAAATATAATAAATACAATGTCAAAATTAAATCATGAAGCAACAATTTATACTAGTTTAACTTAATTAACACTTATCAGTTGAACTATTTCACACACTTGAAATTTCTATTTTTTAATTCTAAATACGAAGTTGATTTTACATGCATAAAATTTTATCTATTAAATTAATTTGAATTTCTAATTTTTAAATCCAAATAAAAATTTCACACTCAAATTATTATTCAACTTATTTTACTTAAAATCAATTTTACAAAACTAAATAATTCAAAATCTTTAAAAAAAAATCCAAATACTCCTAGTATTCACATGCAAGAGTTAGACCTATTGGTTGGTTACCTTAACATACTGTCAACTCAGTAATTCCCATCCCTATCAATCATAGCTGGAAATTTCATCCAATAAAATTATGGACCACCATTCCCTCTGGTCGTAAATTTTCCGCATTTGACATTTTTTTATCGTTTGATTAAGATCAAACAATTAAAATTTTAAATCAAATAGTTTTTATTTAATATAAAATAAAAATCATATTTAATTATAAACCGTTTAATCTTGATCTTACGATCGAAAAAATGTCGAATACGTGAATGCAGAAAATTCTCTCATTTTTTCTTCTCCTTGCCCATTTTCTATCACAACCCTTAACTCAACCATACCACCTTTACCTCATTTTCTTCTAATATTGTTTCTGTTTTTAGGACCATTAGATTTTTTTTTAACTAGGCAACAAAAGTGTTTGGTGTCATGGCCATGTCTTTGTCACACATTTGTTGTATTCCAAAGATTCTTGATATCATTCAGAACAAGCAATTAGTCATGAACGTGTAGTTTTTTGGAGCAAGTTCCCATAAATTGAACAAACAAGAGGTTTTCTTCATATGATGTGGATCATGCATTGGAAAAGTAGGTATAGTTGCTTTCATTGTTGCTGGTTTTTGATAAAATTGTTTGTTTCATACTCCATCTACATATGGTTAAAATATCTCTATGCTTTTCTTTCTCTTTCATTGTAATGTAATTTGATGATTGAAGCTTATGGGCCATGGGCTTTAAAGTAGATAATACAAGAAAAAAAGCTATAACCCGTTATGGATGTACCAAACTTTACACCACTATGGTAATTTAAATATGTGTTTGGTTTTGAAGAGAAAAAATTAATTTTATTGAATTGACTTTTAAAAGTGAGCTGAATTAAAGTCATATTTATGTTAAAACATTTTTATATAAGAGTTAATTGAATAATAAATTTAAATGTCAATTTATATTCAAAAGTTTTTACTTTTGATGTAATTGTTTAATATCTCTATACAACCATCATTTAAACAACTTAATTGATAGTTGTGCAGAGATATCAGGTGCACAAACGCAGATTCAAACTCGCGACATCTTATTTATTCATCTTTAAAAGGTAAATTTCAGCGATTAAACTAATCAAACAAAAAAAAAATAGCTTTGACAGAACAAAAGTTTCATATTATAACTTTAAGCTAAAAGTGTTATGAACAAGTTAAAGCTCTGATAAAATTGACTCAATCGAGAGATCTAATCCAATCGAAACTCTCACTAGATGATGTACAAGTGTACCTTTGCTATGAGACATCACATATGTGTATGACTCTCCTCTTTCTCTGTTGACATGTATTTAATGACCACTCGTAATTCATGTGGGGCTAATTGAGAACAGTTCTAATTATCTCATGTATAAACGTGACTCTGACTCACACTCAAGTATTACTTTCATATATGTTTGTAATTTTGTATGGTTCCCCCTTTCTCAAATATTAATTTGGACGTTGAATTGTTATCTTTTCAGATACTTTATATGTTATTTTAATTAAAAACGAGTTGGATTAAAGTGATTTATATTTGAATACATTTTTAAATAGAAATTAGATATAGTCCGCACATAACTTGAAACATTAATCTCTCGAGTCGGAAAAATCATAATAAACAATAAAACTCTTCTTCAAAAAATTTAACACCACTCCGAGTAAACTGCAAAAACTCTCCCTCGAATTAAATACATTTCTACAGAAGTTAGCTTAACAATAAACTTTTAGATGCAAAATCAAATTTACTCCAAAGCAATTAAATATGTTAAAAGCAATTAAAAAAATATATTTAATAATTTTTAACATAACTAACAAAATACCAACAGTAGACTTGTAAAGTGGTACAAGATCTAAGTTTTTTAAAAACAAACAGTCATAAATTCAAAATCTGACTCATATATATTAATTGACTATATTGATAATGTCGAGCTTATTGTCCATCAAAATAATTATTTACCCTAAAGTTAAAAACAATAATACTATACACAGTTATTATAAATGCATAACTGTAAGAGACATGTGAAGATGAGAAGATATATATTATGGGCAACATGTGTTGAATAGTAGTGCTATAGTAATAGCATAATGTGTAGCATCCTTTATTCATTCATAAAGTTGCTTGCTATATTAATGTGTTTAGTATATACTAGTACTAATCACATGCAAATGTTATTGTTTGTTTATTTATTTATTTATTTATTGATGCTGTTAGTGGAGTACTATTATAAAAAATTCTTAAATATGATTCATCAAATCTTCCAAAGGAGAAATAAGATAGAGAGAGATTGCAAAAGCATGCCATGTTATTGAATAAAAGACTATTTTTTTTATAATTAAACACAATTACTCACCTATGCTTATAGTCTAATTAGGGTTTGCTTAATGAGAAAAAAGTTTTATAGATCACCTCACATTATCATGTTTCATATTAATGCAACATAGTGTGCATTAGTACTACTTAATAATAGAAAATTAAATATGGTCGATGGTATTTTAAAAAATATATATTATTTTAGAAATAAGAATTCACAACCTATATCATTTTTATAGATAAAATGATAATATGATTAATATATTTAGTTATGATAAAATGGATTTGACTTGTCGGTCATATTCATTTCGTGTATATTTTTTGAGACATATTAAAATTTTAAATTATATTTTTTAATAGACATTAAAATGTCAATGTCTAATAGTGAATGTGTTTCGGTGGATCTATGTTTTTTAAAAATCTTTTTCTTTTTTATTTTTATTTTTCTGAAGATGCATATATTATAATTTTTAAAAATGCAAAGTCTACGTTCTTTTTTCACTCAAATTTTAGACACTCGATTATTCCACTCCACTCAATTTCTTTTCAATTTCTTTGTGAGATAAATAAAATGAGAACTTTTTACCACCCTAATGTCATTCAATAAGCCACAAAAGCAATAATTTATAATATTAATTTAATTTAAAATAATTTTTAATAAATACAATTTTTTATATATATATATATATATATATATATATATATATATATATATATATATATATATATATATATATATATATATATATATATATATATAAATACATATACGGTCTATTTGCTTATAAAATTTAATAAAATTAATTTTTAATGACGAATTTAGATCGAGAGCTTTAATAGCCTGATGCTTGGACCGATTAAAAAATGAAATAAATATTTATCTTTTATCAAATTAATATTTATTAAGTTATAAAATTAACCATTAATATCTAAAAAAAAAAAGTATTTATCAATGTTGAAATTTTAAATATGAATCATTTACAAAAGAAGATGGATTAAAAAAAAACTCTAGTATATCATATGGATATGTTTCTTATATGTTGTGCTTATCTTTTCAGATGCTTTCTCAGGTTATGTTTAATCGGATTTCTCTCTTTTGTTTCTTTGTGTTTGTTTTCTTGTCTACAAGATCATTTTCTTTTTATAACTTGCTATCCGCACCTCTTTTTTTCTTCTTTTGGTTGAAGCAAGAGGCTATTATTTCAGTACCCTTTTCGTTTTGCTTCTTTTGATTCAAGTGTTCAGTGTACCTTTTTATACACATGGAAACTTTAGATTAAAAAAAGCAGGGTCTAGGGCTAAAAGCTAATCATAATTAACAAAATTAAACCGTATAAAACATTGTTTTTTTCTCTTCGGCGACTATTAAAACAACGTTTTTTTTTTCAACCATTATAATTTAAGTTTTAATTGGAATATCATTTTCTTACCAATTAAGCTAAGCGTGTATGTATATATATATATATATATATATATATATATATATATATATATATATATATATATATATATATATATATATATATATATATATATATATATATATATATATATATATATATATATATATATATATATATATATATATATATATATATATAATTTTTCGTTTTCAGACAAAAATACCGACTTTTAATTTTTGAGGCCTACACTAAATTTAAAAATATATATATTTGAGGCCTAAGACGAGGGCCTAGTCCGCCTTATCTTTGGGCCGGCCCTGCCTTCAAACCTCACAAAATCTCCTCTTTATTCTAGAATCTATTTTTTTTTTAAACCTCTAGATTTTAAAATAACACTTTACTAGACAAAATAAAATCCAACAAGTTTTGTGCCAAATATTAATAATAAGTTGTGAATAATTAAAAACTAAATATCAAAGATTGAGAATGCAGTTTCTTTAATTGTCATTGTTTTGAAGTTGCAAATCAGACAGAGTAACATGGATAATGATCAGAGTCGTCTTTAAGGGTGTACAAGACGACCTATAGCACGAGACCTCACATTTTTTAATGATTAAACTATAGAAAAAGAGTCTCCATGCACATATTTCATGGTTAATTTACAGTTAAATAAGGCCCCTTGATAAAATTTCAAGATACAATTGAAGACAACTTCAACTTCTTACACAGGGTCACTCAAAAGTTTAAGACAATCCTAATAATGATCTTAAATAAACTGAAATTCTGGTAAGACAGACCCTCAGATGTCATATACGATGTTGTGACATCTGGTCTGTCATCAGCTTGGCTGAGGCAGTACATACAGATCCCTCAATTATTTATTACATCTAACATTCAGAAGTCTGGAAGTGTTGGGATCCCATATTAGTTCAGTTAACATTAACAAATCTGCTTAGCAGAGATTCTGTGTTAGCACAGTCATTAAATCACACACTGATGTCATGCACGATGTTATGACATCCAAACTGAACTTACAAATAAACAATGCAGAAACATAAACAACACAACAGAATTGTTCACCCAGTTCGGTTCAATCAACCTACTCTGGGGGCATACCAAGCCAGGGATGAAGTCCACTATTAGCAGTATCAATTCAGAGCTAAACTCCCAGTTTACAACTCCTCACTTAATCACTACCCAATGACCCCTCTACCTAGGTTCTCCCTAGATATGGAATATCTCCATTCCACTCCCAATCATAGCAATGATGTCTAGCAGTCAACAACTCAACCACTGCATCGACGGCTTAATCACCAACAATTTAAATATACATAATGGAGTAGTTCCAAGAACACAATCTTCACTCATTGCTTCACAGCTTCTGAGTGAATATAATAAACCTCTTACCTACAGGCTTCGAGGCACAAATCAGTGACCATCCCACAACCTGGGTGGTTCACTTACACAACAAACCCTAATGACTACATTATGATCGTTAGGTTTACAAGGCTACAAAGATTCCTATATATAACCTGATCCTAGTTGGACTTGGGCTTAAAATCGCAGCACTCCTTGCTGTTACAAATCAGCAGATTTCTTCTGCTACAAACAAGGCCTTTTAATCATAAGTTACCTAATTTATCTCCTAAATTAGTAACTGCTGAATCTTCAATCTTCAGATTTGATTACACAATATTCTGACTTGATTTCTTGACCTTTAAATCTGCGCCACATAGGATTACATAATATTCACATAGAATATTCTGTATCTTTTAAAACCAAACTGAATCTTCCTTCCTCAGTTCTGCAGGCGCGATGTCATGGTTGAAGTCATGACATTCCTTGTAACATCTTGATGTTGTACCTGTTCTGCAGAAATCACAGCAAACAGTATTCTTCACTTCAATTCTCTGCTTCTCACATATCAGGGTGCCAAAAAGACAGCCCATGATTTGTTCTATTACTGATGTACAATCAGCACAATCTTTAGTTTCCCAAAATAAAGACTGAGATAAATAAGGAAACATAATAGAAATAGAATAGAAAATGTAGCAGCTACTGCTGTCAAACACTGATGTCATGACGTCGAGCATGACATCCAACTCACAGCATGTATTAGCTTACACAACCAGAACCTGCATAACCTTTAACACTACACACCACATGTCATGACCTTAGTCAAGACAACAGAATACACATGAATGTTTTACCACAAAATGCAGCCAATCAAAACATCTACAATCTCCCCCTTTGGCAAATTTTTGGCTAAAACATTCTGTCACCACATTAGAGAAACATAGAAGAAAAACAACTAGCAAACTACCAGTTATGTAAAGCACATCAAAAACATCAGTCTTGCTGAACAAGTTCCACAAGCTACACTATCACATAACATGAACAGAACCATCTTGTTCAATATGATCTGGGGTGACACTCTCTTCTCCCCCTGTTTGGCCATAAATGTTGCCAAAGCAACGAACATCTCCCCCTTAAAAGTTACTCTTCATGACATGACCACCTTGAGACAGTAAATTGCAACTGTGAAGAGCCTTCCAACACTTGTTGACATGCATCCACTAGACGAGTTCAAGATTTGTGGATACCAGACGCACATGATTAGATTCAACCATTCCCAGAAAAGCTGACTGTAATGATACATCTTGTTAAATAAACCTTTTCATAAGAAACTTCCTCTAACTAAGTTGAAAAAGCTCCTGCTGACTTGGACCACCTTCATTATGATGATAGAGTATAACAGACCAAGATAGTTTTCTAGAATTATATCTTGAACTAAGAAGACACTCCCCCTATCAGAGATAATTTGTGCTTCATACAGGAAAACTTGTAATGATGAATGGAAAATATAAGACGCATCTTCATATCTTCAAGAGCGCACCCTCTGCCCAACTAACTAGCTGACACACTTCACTATTACAAAGTAACTCCTTTACAAAAGATACTCACATCAGAATTTAGATGTTATAACATCTTGTATAACATTAAGATACAGTTGAACAGTTCAGTACATTCAACTAACTCCACTTCTCTTTCTTCAACAGATTCAAGTCTACCACCTTATCTCCACCTGAAATAATCAACAAATAACCCTTTGACACTTGATGCTTCCATAGAAAGGTTGCCACAGACTCAACATAAAGAACTGCCACTTCTTCCACTTGTTGATCATAACCCTACCAAGTTGCACTCTGATCATGGTCTGCCAAGATAATTTGAAATCCTCCTTGATATGATGTTTCTCATAAAGATTAACATACTCTCCAACTAGAATTAGAAGAATCCTTTTTATCCACAACTATGTTGATCATCTCACCAAACTTCTGTTTTCATAGTCATACTCACTACTGAAGTCTTCATCATGAAAGTAAACACGAATTGCCATAACATGTTACCATCACCTACACTGATTGATGTCTTGTCATACTTCATACTCCCCCTGAGAATTACAACATAAGGATGTTTTGAATAATAGTCCTTAACCTGAAGCATTCTTCATTTGGAATTGCCACACTTTCCAAATTGGAATCCTTAGTTTGCTTGCTACACAAGATCCAGGCTGCCACTTCATGTACCTTGAAGTAGAAGAAACTTCTAAATAGCTCTTGAACATGTCTTCAACAGATAGGTCTGAACCTAATCTTTACTGGTGTCTTCAAATGTTGTGATGTAACATACAAAACAAAGCATCACATACATCTTCTTCTTCTTCCACATAGTTGATGTAAATATCCAGCTCCCATCAAGACACTCACCATCTCCTATATGTTTCTTCTTCTTGAATCAACTCACCAGCCAACCATTGCCTTTCTTAATGCTTAATTGAAGATAACACAGAACTATAATTGATGCATAGTTCAAATCGGACCATGGACACTTCATACACATACTTAGCTCCCGACAGAGTATATGAATCTGTATTCAGGCTGTACATCCAATAAGTACTAAGTCTCCCGTCAAAGCACCTATTAGTCACTCAGATAGAATTTGCTGCTCACACCAGGTCCTTCTAAATGATCTCTTCTTCATACATGAAAGCATTGACAATGATGTTACAACATCTGTTATGACATCATTCATTTAGACTCTTTGGATTTCTCATTCAACATCTCCTGTATGACACATGGGGAAAGACAAATAAAGCACGACCAACACCATCAGCTCAGCTACACATCAGTCATGATTAAGGGATAATATATGCCATATCTCAATAAGCTTTTCTTCAGACTTCTCTTCTGACTTTGAGATAATGGATGCCACAATCTGTACCCCATGAGGAGATTCCCTCAACAAGGTTTCTGGAACAGATTCACTTATGACATAACTCCTGAAAATACCTCAGATTCCACACAGTAATATGACTCCCTTGAATCATCACACAATATTCAAAACCATATTTCACTATGCACGATACACAGTATTCAGTTTTCACCACTAACTGTTCTATGATTAAGAAAACAATTCACACATCTGGTTCCTTTGATCAAAAGAACATACCAGATATAAGCTCATCTTGAATTTTCATAGAGGTCTTGAAAAGAAAACCTGAATGAATCCTTTCACTTGCACTGAGCTCTACTTCCAACTCCCATAAGCTTATGCCTGAACTAAACTGATATTTGGGATGGAAGGTTCAGTTGATCGTATTCTGACCAATCAACACAAAAAGCAGATGTCTCCTCTTCCAGATCAGGAGTAGGTTCCAAACAAATGTACTCACACTACATAAGTTTAGCACCAGAACATCTGTTCTTCAACTGGTAGCTGCATACCAGTATGCCATCAGTTCCTTCTTCTTGGAACACACAATTCTTGACAATCTTGAAGATCATCAAACAACTTTGCAGATGAATATGAGGAACACTGATCATTTGAACCTCTTCAACCTCAATAACCATGCCTTAATGAGTGGACTTGAGAAAAGATTTCAAGTATCTTTGACACTTGTACTAAAGTTGAGAACAATCTGCTACAAATTCTGTTGAAAACCATATAACCCTAGAGATCTTCTTTCAAAGATAGGCTTATGCATCAGATGCTATGCAGCAGAAAATAGCCATATATCAACAGAGATTACACAATGCTTACTCCCAGAACCAGTTGTAAGCATGACATCCAAGAATTGCAGCTGAACAATCCAACGATATGCTTGCTTCTTCTTCAAGCAACACAACAAGACCTAACCAATATTCTGACCAGAAAGAAACAGATAAGCACACAGAATACCTTATCATTAACTTCACTCCCGCATGAAGGTTTTGACAATCTTCTTCTCTGTACCCTGCTATATGCTGAATAAAACACCCCAAATTCTTCACTCCCGCATGAATCATTTGGATATCAGTAACACCATCTTCCCTTGCCAAGAGAATACACCTGTTATGGTCAGTTTGGTCCAGTCTTCCACACATAGGTCCATCCTCCACTTCTAGGGACCATTCAATATGAACATGAATGTTCAAACAATCAACTACCTCCAACAACCAGAAAGTATCCCCCATGGATCTCATCCAGAAACAGACAGGATGCCTGCTCTGATACCAATTGAAATTCTGGTAAGACAGACCCTCAGATGTCATATACGATGTTGTGACATCTGGTCTGTCATCAGCTTGGCTGAGGCAGTACATACAGATCCCTCAATTATTTATTACATCTAACATTCAGAAGTCTGGAAGTGTTGGGATCCCATATTAGTTCAGTTAACATTAACAAATCTGCTTAGCAGAGATTCTGTGTTAGCACAGTCATTAAATCACACACTGATGTCATGCACGATGTTATGACATCCAAACTGAACTTACAAATAAACAATGCAGAAACATAAACAACACAACAGAATTGTTCACCCAGTTCGGTTCAATCAACCTACTCTGGGGGCATACCAAGCCAGGGATGAAGTCCACTATTAGCAGTATCAATTCAGAGCTAAACTCCCAGTTTACAACTCCTCACTTAATCACTACCCAATGACCCCTCTACCTAGGTTCTCCCTAGATATGGAATATCTCCATTCCACTCCCAATCATAGCAATGATGTCTAGCAGTCAACAACTCAACCACTGCATCGACGGCTTAATCACCAACAATTTAAATATACATAATGGAGTAGTTCCAAGAACACAATCTTCACTCATTGCTTCACAGCTTCTGAGTGAATATAATAAACCTCTTACCTACAGGCTTCGAGGCACAAATCAGTGACCATCCCACAACCTGGGTGGTTCACTTACACAACAAACCCTAATGACTACATTATGATCGTTAGGTTTACAAGGCTACAAAGATTCCTATATATAACCTGATCCTAGTTGGACTTGGGCTTAAAATCGCAGCACTCCTTGCTGTTACAAATCAGCAGATTTCTTCTGCTACAAACAAGGCCTTTTAATCATAAGTTACCTAATTTATCTCCTAAATTAGTAACTGCTGAATCTTCAATCTTCAGATTTGATTACACAATATTCTGACTTGATTTCTTGACCTTTAAATCTGCGCCACATAGGATTACATAATATTCACATAGAATATTCTGTATCTTTTAAAACCAAACTGAATCTTCCTTCCTCAGTTCTGCAGGCGCGATGTCATGGTTGAAGTCATGACATTCCTTGTAACATCTTGATGTTGTACCTGTTCTGCAGAAATCACAGCAAACAGTATTCTTCACTTCAATTCTCTGCTTCTCACATATCAGGGTGCCAAAAAGACAGCCCATGATTTGTTCTATTACTGATGTACAATCAGCACAATCTTTAGTTTCCCAAAATAAAGACTGAGATAAATAAGGAAACATAATAGAAATAGAATAGAAAATGTAGCAGCTACTGCTGTCAAACACTGATGTCATGACGTCGAGCATGACATCCAACTCACAGCATGTATTAGCTTACACAACCAGAACCTGCATAACCTTTAACACTACACACCACATGTCATGACCTTAGTCAAGACAACAGAATACACATGAATGTTTTACCACAAAATGCAGCCAATCAAAACATCTACATAAACAGAAATAAATTTCTTTGTTGTAGAAAGTTGTAGCCAAGTTAGAATTCATTGTGTCGGATATTGTAAAAAGAATGAACTCTTTTAAGTTGTCTCATCCCATATTCTTAGCCAACAATTAAATGTTTTTCACCAAACGTCGTCCACTATTTTTGAAATTTAACATACATGTATTTTGGTACAATGAATTTTTATTAAAATAAAACGATAGCGACTACAATGCAATTTCAAAACGTGTCTTACAGACCTCATAAATATACCTTTGGCTCGACCTAATGCTCTTCACGAACATGCACACCATGTACCTCTAATTAGGGGTGATAAACGGGGGCATGCCCGCCTCGTTTAGGCCTGCTCCGCAAAGTCCATATAAAAACGAGGCTGGGCGGAGCATGCTTTGTTGAGATTGCGAGCTTAAAACCTTGTGTGTCTTGCAAAAAAATAAATGTGGAACGGGGCTTACCCGCGGGCATTGCACCTTTTAAATTTTAAAGTGCAAATTTTCATGTTAATGCTCATGCCCGCAAAATCTTGCAAAAAAAAAATGAGGCGGAGCGGAGCGGACATATTATATATTATAACGTGTATGCCTAAAACTTTGACTCATTCTATAAAAAAAAAAAAAAGGATAAAACGGATATGTCAACACACCTGGCTCATTGTGCCACCCCTTTAGTCTCTTGAACCTCAAAGCAAAATTGTGGTTTACCAATTATATCAACATATATCTTACCTAGAAGAAGTAATAACAGAGTCTTTATTTCCTCTAATGCTTTCTATCCAATACTAACAATATCAAAAATCTAATAAGTCAAACTAGAGTAGAAAGTAACATAATTTGAAGGTATTGTTTGGGGCATTTTTGGTTTCTATAATCCAAAAACAAGCATAAAACTTGTATAGATTCAAGAATTCGGATAATATCAACAACCTAGAAAGAAAAGAACATAATGCATAAATCATATAAAATCAAGCAAATGTGTATTAAATATTTCGAAATAGAAAAATAATGGATGATTCAAAAAAAAAAATTGATATAAAATGAGTCGAAATGAAATATTTAAAGTTAGGATTTAGGTGTTTGAAAAACTCAATTATCGAAGTGAAAGAAATAAATACTACCTTGTTAATGATAGAGGGATTTTAAATTCTTGAATTTAGAGACTGAAAATTATACTACTGAACTTTGAATCTAGAGGACATTTTTATCATTTTATAAAATTTCTTAGAATTTAATGTAGTGAGAAAAGAATTTCTATAAACATCTCATAAACTTAAGCCCATAAGAACATTTTCAAATTTAGTTTCTAAATAAATAAATGCAATAGCATGTAATTAAATTACAAAACCGTTAAACTAGATTTATCATAGTCTCATTGTCCAATCAAAGTGAATATGTTGTTTCTAAACCGAACCAAAACATGTAAAAAAGAAAAAAAAATCTAAACATGTCAAAATCATATTCAATTATATACCTCTAAAATCAATATTTTAAAATAAAAATTAAAACCAATATTCATTCACTTAATTCTACTCAATTATATCACCTCTCATTCAAAATTCCAAATGCTAACATAACAATCAACGCCACAAATAAAGATTAATCTAACAAAATTATACTCAATTTTTTGTTTTCTACCTTCTCAAACATTGGAATATCCGGAAAACATTAGTTATATTTTATCCCAAATGCTAACATAAAAACAACATAAAAAATGGACACAATCACTAGATGCTACTATATATTTTTTAGTAACTACCACTAAATGTTAATATTATATGATATCCTTATAAAATAAAATGTTATATAAAACTTTATAGTATCAATCACAAGAAAAACCTTTGATTTCACCTCCATTATTTCTTCCTAGTAGATACTCACAAACAAACTTCATTTTGTTTTCTCCGCCCCCATTTTCTATATCTCCACCCCCTCTTTATATTGTTACATTTCCCACTCACACAAAAAATATAGCATCACTAACTAACTTTGCATCATAATCTCCCAAATTCTCCAATGGGGTCCCTTCCATCACCACCACCATCACCTTCTCAAGAAAATCTTCTTTCAAATTATGTCATGGTTACAATTTTCTGTCCTAGAGAACCAACACCAAATGTGACACTTTGTAATTCAATTCACCTTTATTATCCTTCATCCAATACATGGAGTTATGTTGGTACAATTCCTGGCCTAGGTGATGACCAAGTATTAAAAGGCTTTTCTTTGGTTTCATTGGGTGATTTTGTTTATATAATCGGTGGACAAATTTGTTACAAAGAAAAAGTTCATGTTAATGACGATTCAGCTGAGTTTCTTGATGAAGGTATAAGAGTTGTACCAAATGTACTTCGTTACAATATAAGAACTAATCAATGGTTCAATTGTGCACCACTAGGTGTTGCTAGATATGATTTTGCTTGCACGGTTTGTGACAATAAGATCTTTGTGGCGGGAGGAAAGTCCATGTTGGCAAGTGCGAGAGGGATCTCGTCGTCTGAGTTGTATGATCCTGAATTTAACACGTGGACCCGTTTACCTAATTTGCATATTTTGAGGTATAAATGTATAGGCGTGACGTGGAAAAGTAAAGTTTATATTGTTGGAGGTTTTGCTGAAAACGAAGACTCTGATTTAACTATGACTAGCATTGTTGAACGGAGTTCTGCTGAAGTTTATGATATACAAGAAAATAAATGGGACCTTATCGCGGGCATGTGGCAACTCGATGTACCACCTAATCAAATTGTGGCGGTGAACGAGTCACTTTTTAGCTCGGGCGATTGTTTGAATGCTTGGAAAGGACACGTTGAGGTTTACGATGGAAAACTTTGGAATGAAGTCGAGGGATCGCGTAAGAGAAGTCTTTCGACGTTGGAATATAACTACGAGAATTGGCCTTTTAATCAAAGATTATACTTGACTATGGCGCCGATCGGGAATAGATTGTTTTTCTTGGCGGGTTATAGGGTTGGTGATGGAGAATTGGCAAGAACAATGTCGGTTGTTCATGTATTTGATACTTCAACTAGTGCAGATGCTTGGAGAAGCTTTGAACCAATGGAGATGGAAGGTGAGAAAGAGCTTTGTAGCCATTGTTGTGTTGTGCAACTCTCATCACCTTAATTGAAAGTCCTAAGAGGAAAAGAAAAAGAAAAGAAAAATAGAATGGTGTATGTTTTATTATAGATTATATCTTATGCAATGATATTTTCACATTCTCTTAACACACTTTTATCAATGATTATAAACTTTATGTGAGTGAAGTTAGTAAAACTTACATAAATTTTATAGAGAAATAGTAATACGTGGATGTAGAGAATTAGAGTGTTTTAATAGTTTTGTATGTTGTAATCAATGCATGGCATTTTTGCTAATGAATTTTGCTTTTAGATGTTTAGAGAAAATCAGATTTTCATGATTGTTGGAGAAGATATCAACTTTTTAAGTTGGATTTGGTATAACATGGTTACATGATTATCTTGATTATGGTTTATAAACCACTTCTAGTAATCATTCACTTCTAGATATACTCCCTCTAAAGAAAAAGCTTTTTTCATTCACTTACACTTACAATCACCACATTAACAAAACACACTATCAAACCACCAATAAAATAAAACAAGACTTTCGAACAAAAAAAAAAACATACACTTTAGCAACCATCAATTTTGATGTAATTATTGATATAGAGATGGCAAAGAAACAATACCGTCTCTGTAAAATCATTTAAAAATAACATGGCAGACAAAAACGGTTGAAGATGCAAGTATAAAATCTTAGTATATTTCACCAAAAAAAATTGAGGATGAGATGAGGCAAATATATGTCTTACACATATAAAAACTAAAAATTATGAAAAAAATTGTTAACATCGGCACCCGAAAAATTAAAGTGTGTAGAGCTAAAACATTGACCAATTTTAAAAAAAATATAAAATAAACATACTCGACACTCAACAGGTCAGGTCTGTTTAACTACCCCTTAATTATTAGGTCATGAAGCAAAAAGTCATCCATAATGTTGAATAAAAAACAACACACAAACTAATTAAAACTAAGGGTGACAAAACGGGTGATGGCCCATCGGGCCGGCCCGCGCACCCGCTTAAAAATGATAGTTGGGTTGGGATTTTGAGCCCGCCGCTCACAAAAGCTCTCCCCGCCCAAAATCCGCCGTCCGCCTAAGCTCGCCCCGCTAAAAACCGCATCACCTATTTATTTTGTCACCCCTAATTAAAACCACATATTAACCTAAAACATCATATTTTTCAACTTAATCCAAAATATTCAATATAACATACAAGCATCAACAAATGAATGGTATAGAATTCCTAAGAAAATACAGGCCCAAAATCTCATCCATGGACCTATCATAAAAACACAACATACCCCACCACTCTCCATTGTAAACTCAAACACAAACTCAAAAAGCCCACCAAACCCATCAACCTCCAACACCAAAAAGCCCAAACCCGTTCCGTTTCACCACTCCTTTATCTTTGAAATCAAGCCAATAGTCAACGCCTGAAAAAGCTTACAATTTTCACTTTCACAGAGCCATCAAAAGAAGAGAAACAAAAAAAAAAGCTTCAATCATTCACGTGAGAGCCTCAACAGCCATGCCAATGGGCCCCACACTCTGATTCTGAGTAATCTGTTTGTTGATTACGTAAACATTTTCGCACGTGTCAGATGTACCATGCACGCACGCGTGAACCTTTCACATCAAGTTTTTCTTTTTCAAATATTTTTTATTAGTTTATTTATTTAAAGCAATTTTCCGATGTTGTTTTGTGGTTTTAATTGTTTTTGATTTGATTTGATTTTGACATTGAAGCAACGTTAACTGTTTTTCGGTTTTTGAATTCATCTCAGCCGTTCGTTCATCTTGGAGACAGTTTCTAGGGCCACATGGTAGGTTTGGGTCTCAAAAGGTCGACCATATATGAGATTCTGGGATTCTTGTTGTTTTTTTAAATTACTTTCAAATTATTTATATTACCTCTATCTTTAACTATACCCTTTTGGAAAAAAAGATTGAGTAAATTAGTTTTTTTTAAAATCATAATAACTCTAAATATTTTATACTATCCCAATTCAAAATAAAAAAACCACAAAATCATTTTTGAACAATACATAAAGGATCAATTTAACATCTTAAATTATCATATTGAAACTTAAAAAACTATAAAGACTAGAAATTTATTGAAAAAACATAAATAACAATGTAATGCATTTGACTACTGTCAAAATGGACTAGTCCATATGGGCCGGCCTGCCAGGTCCGAAAAATCTTAGGGTTTGAGCCTTAAAATTAGAGCGCATATTTTTCAGGGCCCTTTTAGCCCAGCCCTAAAAAGCGCGCTACCCATTAGGGCTAGCCCATATAGACTGTGGGTAGCCCATCAGACCCGCATAATTATAAATTTTAAAAAAATATATTAATATTTATATTATCTTACTCCAAGATAACAAATTGATTTTTCTCACTTCACTAAATTTTATCTCTATTTTATTCAATCTTTCTCTTTTAAATATTATACATTAATATAATCAACATTTTTTCATCGTATTATATTAGTTTCTCTTATAATAAATATTCAAGTATTATTTTATACAAAACATACACCGTATATTTCTACACAAAACATACCAACTTCATTTTTTAATAATATATATCATCTTGAGTTTTGTGCCATACCATTTTGATTGGTTGTTATTTAGGGTGTAGGATACGGTGTAAACAAAACTGGTGTCAACATAGCAAAGCTGTTTAAACATATATTGTATTTAGAAATACATTATAGTATTTATAAGAGATAATATAGTACTTAAAAATATATTATGTTTAAAATAACATAATTTTTAATTTTATTTATAATAAATATTATGAAATTTTTATTTTAATTTTTTAAAATAAAAAAGCTCATTTAGGGGCGGGTAGCCGGAAGGCCATCTAGGACCAGACTCGGGTAGTAAATCTCGAACCCATATTATACAGAGCGTTTTTGACTTAATTCTAAAAAATTCAGGGTCCGCCAGAGCCGGCTCGTTTAAGGCCGAGTAGTCCATATTGACAGCTCTACATTTGACCTTATTTTATAAACTCTTCGGCCTCTTAAAAAATAAACCTTTCACTTCTTTGTTCATTTCATAATTTTATCCAGAAGTTATATCTTTTGAAGACCATAACTTCCTTTAAAAGATACTTTATTTCTAACACTTTGATTATATCGACGCCTCGCTACAAAATGGGTGTTTGCAAAACTATCACCTTTTTTCGAAAAATTTATGATTTTGATTTTGATGAATATGATGCATCTTATTAATTAAAATTGTTAAGTTATTGAAGAAAATTTGGAAACAAAATTAGAGTTATTTCAATAATTCTATTTATCCATATTTAATTATTATTAATTAATATTTTATTATTTAATTTAATATTTTGTTATTAATAATAAAACTAGAAATAAAACTTGGCTAATCCAAATTTGAAACTAAACGTGGCTAACCCACTTCCATTGTTATCTAACCCAAATTTAAAACTAAACGTGGCTAACCCACTTTCATTGTTATTTAATTTAATATTTTGTTATTAATAATAAAATTAGAAATAAAACTTGGCTAACCCAAATTTAACTAAATGTGGCTAACTCACTTGCCACTTTGTTATTTAATTCAATATTTTATTATTAATAATAAAACTTGGCTAAGGACGGAATTCGAGAAATACGGGTTCGATTCTTAGTTGGAAACAATGTTTAGCCAGTACCTATACCTCTCGGCACAAACTTTAGATTATTAGAATTCCTTTCCCTTGGAAACTAAAGTGCGAAGGAAAAATAATAATAATAATAATAATAATAATAATAATAATAATAATAATAATAATAATAATAATAATAATAATAATAATAATAATAATAATAATAATAATAATAATAATAAAAAAAACTTGGCTAACCCAAATTAGTTACTAAATTTAAAGTGACTTTCATTGTTATCTAACCCAAATTTGAAACTAAACGTGGCTAACCCACTTTCATTGTTATTTAATTTAATATTTTGTTATTAATAATAACTAGAAATAAAATTTGGCTAACCCAAATTTGAAACTAAACGTGGCTAACCCACTTTCATTGTTATTTAATTTAATATTTTATTATTAATAATAAAACTAGAAATAAAACTTGGGCTAACCCAAATTAGTTACTAAATTTAAAGTAACTTCTCCACTTTTTCAATGCTTTTTTTTTATTGTTTTATTGATATAATTTTTAAAATTAATTTATCCACTTTTAATGTCCCACGATTTCAATTATTTTACAATTCAAAAGTTAAAAATTGTCATCCCACTATTCATGGATTTAGGTTTACGTTTTTAAAACTTCTCCACTTTTAATGTTCCACGATTTCAATTATTTTGCAATTCAAAAGTTAAAAATTATCATCCCACTATCCATGGATTAGGTTTACATTAGATAAAAAAAAATTAATTAGGATTTGATTGATAAAAATAGCGGTTGACTGATAAGATAGCTTATAGCTTATAGTTTATGACTGATAGCTCATGACTGATAGTTTATACCTTATAGTTGATGGTTGAGACTGATAGCTGATAAACTAATTGAAATGTTTGGTAAAATTATCGGTTCAACTAAGTTATAAATGTAAAATGACATAAAAGTTATTTAATGCATAATTATTTCATTTTAAATTAAAATAAATTATAAAGGATAAAAATGAGTTTTTGTTAAAATAATAAGAATAAAAAAGGAAGAAAAAATGATAAGCTATAAGCTATAAGGTAAAACGTTATTTAAAATAGCGTCTAAAAAATAAGCTATAAGCTAGCAAAATAAGCTATAAGCTCGTGATGCCAAGATCGTTAGCAAACAGGTCTAAATTGTCATTTGAGCTTATAAGCTATAAGTCATAAGCTATAAACTAAAAAATCTGTCTTACTAAACAGACTCTTAATCAAATATTAAAAATCAAGGCTTAAATAGTGTTGTGGTCCCTGTAAGTTAGCGCGTTTTTGTGGTTAGTCCCTTAATCTTTTTTTTTCAGGTCTGAGTCCTTATATGTTAGGTTTATGTTGCAGTTAGTCCCTAACGTTAGTCTTCTGTTAAAAAAAGGGTGAGTTGGCAAACGGCGCTGATGTGGAATGTCATTTATTTTTTATTTTGTTTAATATTGTGCAGACGTGGATTCAATACGTGGGAGGATGATTTAAAGGAGGACTAAAAGAATAAAAAGACACCATTTTCCTCTTCATCTTCTTCTTCATCAATCTAATTTTGTGTAGGTTGCTGCGTTTTCCTTTTATGTATCATGGCAACGTCATCTGTAGGCAATTGCTCGGAGTCTCAGATCCCAGTTTGTGGTTGCAATAGGGCAATGCGGATGTTCACCTCAAATTCAAGGGAAAACCCTAAACGAAGATTTTGGAAACGTGCAAATTCGGGTAAAATGTCAAGTTGCAACCTATTCTTGTGGGATGATGAACTTCAGCGCAGCATATCAAGTGAACCGAAAAATGCAATTGGTTGCAATTGCTCAGAAGTTGTAATAAAATTAAGTTCCATTGTCAAAGAGGTTGAAGCTAGGAAAAAATAAAAGGCGAAATTGAAGTAGGAAAATGAAAGGAAGAAGGCCAATTTGTTTAGGATGTTGTTGATTTTGTCATGGGTTTTGTTCTTTGCTTACCATAACTGGTAGTGAGAACCATATTCATGGTGAATATAATTTTTATGTTTTAGTCTCTATAAGATGTTTATATGTTAGATTCTATCCCTGTATTGGTCAATTAGTTATGAATTTCGTCTCAGAAGTGTTTTAGCATTTTGTATTTGGTCCCTATTTCATATGTCAACATCTGTTTGAGGCACATTTTCTTCAGGATGCTTAGTTGCTTCACTTTGTTCTTGTGTTGGTTGGATTTGAGGATGAGTTGCTTGAGTTTGTTCTTGAGTTGGTTGGGATTGAGGTTGACTTGCTTGACTTGTATTTGTAGATGGTTGTCCAACATCAACTTTCTTTGGCTTTCTTTGAATATTTTATGGAAATCAAAACATTAAAAGGATTACTTTAGACATATACATATCTATAACAGATTATGGACATGATACATACCTTCCTTTTATGAGCTCCAGGGTCAACCACTTGACTCTTACAACTTCTTGCATTATGCCCATGTACACCATATGTTGTACAACAATAACTAATTTGTGTCATCCCCTTGTTGAGGTCTTCATCTGGTTCCCTCCTCCTTAATTTCTTAGGCCTTCCAAGTCCTCTCTTATATGCAGGAGGTAACATTTCCTCCATCTCAACCACTGGCCACATGTCTTGTCCATTAATAGGACTTACTCCATAGCCATAACATTTCACATAAGTCTCCTTGGAGTAATAATCATCCACAAATTCCTCAGGGCATTGGTTCTTAAAACCTAATGCAGCTACTGCATGCCTACATGGGATTCCTACTAACTCCCAAAAGTTACAAGTGCATGTTTTTTTTGACACCATCTGAGGATGCCATCCTAGCCGCCACCGTTTTAGAAACCCACTTGGATGTGGATGAAGTGTTGTTCAAAACCCTACCACACGTGTGAGTTCCAAACCACCTCTTCATTCTATATGTGTGTTTATTGCCAACTTTACTTACAAGGGCCAAAAACCACAATTACCCTTGCAAACTACCCTTGCCCTCACTTTGTCATTTTTCACGTACTTTATCTCTCTCCCATTCAATACTGACCATTCTGTAATTGCCTCTTTGAACTCATCAAGTGATCCAAACTCCAACCCCACTTTGAACCTGTAACTCTTGCTCAGCTCCTCCATCTTAAACCTTGGATACCTTGGTTCCTTTTCATCACCAAATACATCAGGATCACCGCTACCAAGATGATCACTAACATAATCAACATCCATCTCATTGTCCATAACACTCGATGATGCTATATTTTCAACACCAACTAGATTTTTCTTTGGAGTATGTGTTTCCTTGCTGTAACTTTGATCAACGGCCCGTTTATCCCTACTCAACAAATAGAAGGAGAAGTAATAGATAGACCTGATTCCCTTTGGACTTTACAGAAAAAGAGAAAGTTTGAAATTGATTGCGAAACCAAGAATTTTCTAGTAGTGTCCTTAAATGATAATAAACTTCTTTATGTTTATAGTTGCAAAATCGCCAAGGAAATGTGGGATACTCTTGAAATGATATATGGAGTCTCTCCAAGTATCAAACGAGAGAAAATGAACACACGAAGAAAAGAAGATGAAGATTTCATTCATAAATCTTTTTCAAATTTTAGAAATGCTAAAAATTATATTGGAATGTTTGTTACTAATCAATATCTAAGAGTTAATAGTTGGAAACTTAATCCGATCCTTAAATCAACAGATGAGAGTACTTATGAATTTCAGGAAAAATCAAAGAAGAATGAAATCATAGAAAAGTTGACCGAACTAGTTCAATTACATAAAAATGAAGGTATAAACTCTAAAACTTAAGAATCCTTAACACATTCATCAAACTCCTATAAAAAACTCCCATGGTTTCTTTCGAAAGAACACACTAAGTAGTTGAATGATCCTCGGAAGATTCAATACCGAATGAATGAACTTCTTCTATGGGAGGGTGTGAATAACAAGCATCGTCAAATGAAATCTTTAAAAGAAGATAAAATGAAGCATCCACATATGAATAGTCAACCTTAGGGAGAACCATATAAGAATCATCTTCCAACGAACAATACGAGGTTTACTTGAAAACCTCTTACAAGGAATATAATTATGTGATAAGCCATCTTACAAGCACTTGTTTAAAATAAGTGCTAGTTAATTGAGGAAAATAATAAGTTTAAAAACCTAACTTATACCTTAAGGAGTATTTAGAGTTTCTCTAAGAAAGTAATAAAATACGTAAGTTCGAAATTGCCAATATTAGAAATTCAGTTGAAACTAGTGAAACTTGTGTCTCATTGAAAAAGGAACTGACAAATCTGCATGAAATCCTAAGTAAATTTACTAAGGTCAAAGAAAACCTTTACTTGATCTTATCAATTCAAAGACCTTCCTTAAATAAAAGTGGACTAGGCTTTAAATTAGATAAAGCACCTAGTAAAAGTTTAAATAGGAAAAATCGACCCGTTTATAAATGCTTATATTGCAACAAATTTGCCCAATAAAGGCCCTTTTTGTTTTGATAAGTTAAAAAGGTCTAAAGGTAATAATTCTATACCTTCTAGAAGAACTAACGCACCTTGACCCAAGAAATTTTGAGTGCCAAAGGTGAAACACTAGTATGTTTTGCATGGATGCTTTGCCACTCTAAGCCTTAGGACATATTAAATGAAGTAATGCAAAACAAATAGTATACTCTTGAGTATACAATGGTTTATAAATTTAAAGTCTCTGATCTAGGAATGATCGACGATGGTGGATATCAACGATGGTGATCAAAGCAATTTTTTTGTTAAGGATGATCTAACATCATTGATCCTCAATGATCAACTAACCTCTTAGTAGGTTAAGTGTATATGTCTATGATGGACATATCTATCTCGTTGTTTAACCAACTCTCGCATCCAAGGATTCGTAAAGAAGGAGACACCATAATGTACCGGTGTTCCCTTAAAAGAGGTAAATTTTTATCAAGGCTTCTTGATATTTGAGGTAGTACACTACTTTGAATTTAAAATGATCGAGAAACTCTGATTAATCTTTCAAAATAATGCACTTAATTTCACTCATTAATTAAAATATTTTTGCTAACCAAATAAATTAGCTTTCTAGTCATTTATAGAGAAACGATGCAAATAAACTAGGCAGGGGTGCAAAAGAGAAAGTAAAATCAAATCCAACACAAGGCCCAAGATCACAAATCTGAAAATATCCTAACCAATTGATTGGCATCATGGCTCAATCGATAGAATGCCCTCAAAATTCAAATATTTGAAATTTGGCGCACACAACAACATCTAGGTGGTTGGGAAATAAATACAACGACTATAAAAAACGACTATCTCCCATAATTTAAAGCTTCTAATCGTTTGGAAGTTTCATCCAATCGATTGGGTAGTAACTATAAATAGAGATAAGTGCGTAGAAAATCTTGGTTTAGCTAAGGGTCTAACTGTTTTAAGTTCATGTATGGAAGAAAAACCAACTGTTTCTCTTTGCAAGTTCATGTTTGGAAGAAAGACTAACAATTTCTCTTCGTTGTTCATTATTTGGTTGGAAGTTAGCCTGAAACTTCATTTTTTTATTGTATAAGGAGGTTCGAGAGTTTATCCTACTAAAAGCTCTTAAGTATTACTATATACTCTCAATATCAAATCTTGGGGACAAGATTAAGTCTTGTTGACTAAGCCTGTGTAAATATAAGATGTCATTTCTCTTATCCTTAAATCTTTACTTTCTACATATTTACTTTCGCTGCTATTTATTTAAAAAAAATAATTTTAAACTCTAAAAATAATAACAAAATATTTTCAAACTATCAGTTTTATAAAGCTCCAAATTCACCCCTCTTGTGTATGGAGTCACATGTTCATAAGTGACATCAGAGTCTAACTCTCGTTCAAAGATTAATTATCTCAGGAGGAATATGACTTCGAACACCATTTTTGACGAGATATCTTTCTTAAGCACACCTCAACCATTTAATGGTGCTAGGTTTGAATTATGGAGTTCTAGATTTAGAATCTTGATTCAAAGTATTTATTTTTAATTGTGGAAAACTATAATCAATAGTCCATTTATCCCTACTCACTAAATAAATGGCGAAGAATATGAAGATTTCATTCATAAATGTTCTTCAAAATTTAGAAAGGTTAGAAATTATATTGGAACGTATGTTACTAACAAATATCTAAGAGTAAGAATTGGAAATTTAATCCAATCCTTAAATTAACAGATGGGAGTACTTATGAATTTCAAGAAAACTCAAAGAAGGATGAAATCATAGAAAAGTTGAACGAACTAGTTCAATTACTTAAAGATGAAGACATAAGCTCAAAAATTTAAGAATCCTCAGCAAGTTTTTCAAATTCCTATCAAACAATTCGTATGGTTTCTTTGAAAGAACATACTTAGTAGTTCAACGATCCATTTCGAGTCACATTGCAGCTATTCCATACTTTTGAACTTGCCCATAATCACAGTGAAAATGTAGGCTAGCAATGTTGATATTATATGCAGATGTCTAGAAGGATTAGTCATTAATTAACCTTAGGACTAGATATCAAGAATCGATCTTCCTCCCGATATATTGCGACCACTTATAAAAACTTCTGACACGATAATCTAAACAAAATCAGCCACCTCGAGTATTAAGAGAAAAGACGACGACTTAAAATCACATGTTTAATTTATGTTAGATATCCTATACGAAGTCATACTCCTAAACTTCATAAATGAAGAATCATCATGTAAAAGGAATATGTTCACCTTCTTAAGAAAATTAACTCGACAAAATCAAACATCCATATGAAATTCTCCTTGGGATATCAAGTCAAAATTAGAAAAATTTGCCATTGCATTCTCTTTGGTTATTGACTTGGGGGACAATTGATTTGGATGACCCTAGGCCTAATTCATCAAAAAAACAATCACAAACATATGGCTCAATTAAATGGTCATACTTCTCTAACACGTTTGTAGTGACTATAGGGACATATGTGAAGATAAATGTGGAAACAATGACAAATGTCAAGTCACTATTGTGACAATTACAATCCTTAGCCATAAAATTCAAGTTTCTGAGAAGTTCTTGATTAGGCATACATACCCTTCATATTTGATTGGACTAATGCCCAATCCATTCAATGTCATACCACCAGTCTTGGGATCTAAAGTATTTCACTACTCGTACACATGCTCAAGCCTATCATATCACAAAGGTAACTAGATCTTGATGGTTTTCCTTTAAGGTAATTGGAGACAACTATCCTCAAAAGAATGATATAGAATTTTGTAATTTTAAGGTTGTCACACCATCACATTTTTCTAAACTATGATTGACTAAGCACTTGAATACCACTAAATAATATAGACAATTAGATCATTTGAACCTTGAGATGATCACACTCTTATGACATCTTTCACATGATATAATTGTCCCTAAAGAATATTCTAGGACCTCTTAACCTACAATCCTACTATAAAGTCGAGCCTACAATCCATACACATATGCGCACTATTCTAAAAATCCAAAACCTCACAAATACGACAATTATTAACTTGATTGTCAGAGTGTTTGTAAATACACCTCTACCACCAGACATAATACAAAAAATTACCTTATCAGAAATTCGTCTCATCACCTTCAATAACAATTGAAAGAAAAGGTCTTGTCAAATCACCTATCAAACAAAAGAGAATGATATATAATCATCTCTAACTTCTAATTCATCGTCAACATATTTTATAAGAGTCTGCTCAATCATTTTTCTTGTAGTCATCTCTTTAATCCACCTCAAATTATAAACATAACTCAAAAGGAATGCCACACACCATTATTTTTTTCATGAAGTACTTAATGTATCTAATTTTATATGGATTAATGTATTCAAAAAATAATTTTATTTTAGGGGAGTACTATATTAGAAGTGTAGATGCTATTACCCAAACTTGTAAATAAACAACTCACCTAGGAGATACTCAAGGAAAGTGCCATGCAAATGGTAAACATAACCTACTAAACTACCCTTTCCAATTTCCAACACCCAAATTATCAACAAAAGTCATTCCTCTTTTGTTTTTCTCCAAACACTTTACTCCATTTTCAATTTTTCAACTGTACTTCTACACTATTTAACTATTTCACCCTCCCCTCAAATATAGTACAATCTCAAAACTAAAATAATTTATTTTTATCATAAATAAAAAAAAATAATCCCAAAAAGCAAAAGCAAAAGATGAAATTTTTTTCAACCCTTGTTCTGTTTCTGTTTTTATCGTTTTCCTCAAAACATTGGGTCCTAATCCAAATTCCAAAGTTCTCTTTTTTTCACCTTTCACTCCAACCCCCCTCTCTCTCTCTCTCTCTCTCTCTCTCTGAACAATATCTTTACTGCCACAAGTGTTGTTCTGTTTTTTCAGAAACAGAGTTGTTCTGTTTTGTTTACAAGAAGAAAAGGAAGAAGAAGATTGAGTTCAAAGGTGAATGATTATGGTAAGAGAAGAAGGGTAAAACCGGAAAACAAAAAATTAGCAAAACAACAGTGATGGTAATGGTACTAGGAACAGAGAACCATGTTGTTGATAATGGATGGAGTCCTATAGGGGCCCCACTGAATGTACAGAGAGATGAACAACAACAGCAGCAACAACAACAACATTGGACTAACAACAGCAACAACAATGGTTTCGATAGTTCGGTTAATGCTGTCTCTTTTGGGTTTGTGGCTACTGCTATTCTTATTGCCATGTTCTTACTCATGGCTATTTTTGAGAGGTTTTTAGCGCCTTCTTCTCAAGCTTTGTTTCCTAACCGTCGCCGGAACCGTCGTGCCGGCGAAGCTCCGATGAGGAAACTCAACCACCCTTCACCGAAAGTGAGTTTTTTTTATTTATTTTTAATTTAAAAATATCAATTTTTTTGTTGGGTTTTCTGTTTTTATGGTAGTAATGTGAGTTTCCTAAATAATCATGGTTATTTCTTTTTCTGACAAAAATGTTTTGTTGTTTCTAGGTTGTTTTTATTTCTCACTCTAGTTGTTTTTATTTTTGCCATGTTTTGTGATTTTTCATGAATTCCTCTTCCATGATTGGTTTTGAAACTTTCAATATTCTTCATTCATTACAGTTATAGAAGTATCTTCTTTCTTGATTTTTTGATGTTTTATATGTTATTTTTTATGTTGGTCTAACAATTAAGGTTGTATGTTTTTCTTTCATTCTTAAATTTCTTAAAGTTTCATATGTTTAAGATGTTTTTCATTTTGTCATGATTATGTTCATAATTATTCCATAATTCCCAATTGGTTGGTGAAAGAGGTTAAAAACCTTGTCAATTGTCAAATCTGAATTTAGTAAGTGACCATCTTCTTTTCTATTTTTATGGTTATGATGAACTTAAGAGCTCTATTTATCATAAATAACCCCACCAAAAATTCCATTATCATTTCACTTGCTTTCACTAGCATGGAGTCGGATATTTGCTATGATTAAACCGTAGTTAAATAAAGTCTTATAATTAATTTGTCATATTTTATTGTGGTTAAATAGAGTTTTAAATATTTGTCACGTTTAATTATGACCAACATAGTTAAGATCAAGTGCTAGATCGTAAGATCTTACGTGTCAATGCTACCTAAGAGTGATACAATTAAAGAAAGATCGTTTTCGTCGCTGGTGTCAAGATCAAGTTTTTTGAAATAAGATCGTAAAAAAAAATGGTTGACCTTTTTTTGGTTTCATGTTTGTGTATGTGTATGTGTGTATAAATATATATGAAATAACCATTTTCCCCTTCGGTAAGATCTCATTTGTCGTACTAATAATTCGAGTTTTACAATCTTTTACAAGCCGCTCGATCTTATTTAAGATCCTGTGCTTGACTATATTTATGCTTAACTATATTGAAAATGGCTAACCTACACATAACCTCTAAAAACTTAGAGCGTTGGAATATTAATACTATGATTGAACTATGTTGTCTTATTTTTATGTAGAGATCACATGGTCCTCTATACAATTTTTCTGCTAAAAATTAGGTCCCTAACCTTATGTCTTTGTATGGTAATGGAGTAATGGTACTTAAATATCCATTTGTGTGAGTTGAGACCCACACATTGTCCTTCATGTTCATGTGCTACCTTACATCACCACAAATCTCCAATGATACCGTACATGAACATGAACATGAACATTTTGTAATCTTATTATATACTCTTTCTTATCCTTTCTTCATGGCTATTGTTTATTTATTAATTGCATTATTGTATTGTATGATTAGCTAGTACCATGCAACAATTGTGATGTCTACATTATATTGTGCTATTTTTTTGGAGGAACACATTAGGCCCACCCACTTATTTGATTGGAGACATTGTCTTTTGAATTGTTTCACTCAACTTTTACAAATTTAGTAATGATTCTTTCTAGTATTAGAAATGGTTCAATGATTCTTTGAATGCTAATCCTACTAATCAAATTATGTAGAATTTAATAATTTTTAGATGTTTGGCATTTTTCATCACATTAATGGAATTGAGAATATGGGCATACAGAACATGCTTTTGGACTTGGCATTCACTATGTGATATCATTTTTGTTTTTTATGGTAAATGCTATACATATGCTAATATGTTTTAAATCCAAAAGAAACTTTTGTGCTTTTATTATTATTATTATTATTATTATTATTATTATTATTATTATTATTATTATTATTATTATTATTATTATTATTATTTATTATTATTATTTTTTTTTTCTTATCACCACCGATATAATCTGGTTCGAGAGTCAGTTCTGACATCAAGTAGGTTCAGTCCTCGGGGGATCGAATCGTGATCCTCCCTACCTCAACCCTTCCCAATCGCAATTGCGGAAAATCGATCAGTGATACTCCCTACCAAGTCCAGCTCCAATTATCATTGGACTAACTAACAATTAGTTTATTATTACTTTATGTTATTTGGATTCATATCTTATTTTTGTGTTTAAATATGTAGGTGGAGTGAACATATTTAATGTCCTTTATATAATACTATATACTATATATATCTATGTTAAAAGTCAAATATTTGATTTGATGTTAGATGATGTTGGTGCCTTATGTAACATGACTAGACTTAAAGAAAAGATAAATTGAAAAATGTTGGGTTATATTATAAGAATATGATGTTTCTATTTTTCACAAGTGAGATCCACTTGTAAAAGATTCTTTGTACCTATTGAATCTTTTATTTTAACTTTAATTTAATTACTTTCATGTCCTTTCTGATCTTGGTCTAAAATATTACTACTAAATAACTTTCATTTGATTAATCTATTTTTGCAGATGAGTATTCTTACTAGCTGGGTTTCAGTGCTAATGCCCGGAGATGAGATTCCTACATTCATTGCTCATCCGGCGCCGGTACCGTGTCGACCGGAACGAATTTCATGGCCTTCTCATCATCATACAGCATTGTCTTGTTCCACTTCTAATGTTATGCCTAATATGAATCAAGTATGAATGAGAAGAATTGAATTGAATATTGAAAATATTGTGCAATCTGCATATTGAATTAAGGAATTGATGAATATTGATTTATGTGTAACATTCATCAAATTTTATCCATGAGTTTTGAGTTTTCTTTAAGGCTTATGTTATCATGATTGTATATAAGATTTAGTTTAGGTGATTCTCAATGGATGATCAAGTGTTTTGCACTTCATTTTTAGTATTTAAGCTTTCTCCTAGTATTTTATTATATCTTGTTTTTATTTTATTTTCTAAAAAATAGAAAAAAGGTAAAAAATTGATAACTTTGTAGTTAAATTATAAAATAATCTATAAAAGTAAGAAGTTTTTTCAAGTTAATCAAGAGTGATGAATTTAAATTCAATCTTGAACACACAGATAGTTAAATTCTATTGAAAGGAAGTTTTATCGTCTCAGATTAAAGGGTTAATTTTTACAGTTGTGTAGAAAATATTAAAAAAAATTAAGTTATGAAATAAAAAAAAAAATTCCATATAATTGAAACAAAAGACAAGATAGAAAATATATCAATGTTTTTTTCTGCATATATAGATAAAATATGTAATAAAAATTCAGGACTTAGAAAATATCTATGTCATATTTATGTTTATTTTATACATAGAATGCAATAAAATACAGATATGATATCTTCACATATTTAAATTCAGTGATTTCATAAACGTTCAAGATGTTTTTGCAACTTTTCTATAATTTTTACACAAAAATAAGATAAAGACATGGTTTTAAAAAATATGATTCTCATTTTTCCGCATATAGTTTGAAAATGAAAGGCATATTTAGTTTATTGATTTTTTTTGTTTTGTTGAGAGTGTAGACTTCAGGCCTGAACACAAGCTAAAGGCAATGCATACAATTTTTTTTTTTTTTTTTTTTTTTATGGTATAAGGGAATTGCTCTTGCATCCTTAGTGCTGGACAACCATTTTAAGAAACCACAAAATGTCATTTGTTCGTCTAAATTTTAAAATCCGAACACATCTATTACACATCATTAGTGAGCCACTCATATTTGTTTAAAAATAGTCTGAAATTCAATCTTCGGATATCCAAAAATACCAAGTGAGAAATTGAATATAACACCACTTTAGATGTACTATTCGTTTCATGATCATATCACCATACTTGCAAAACCCTACAAAAATTCTCTTCCATTCTCAGTCAAGTTTTGTAGTTCAAAACTATATTTTTCTGTTTTTTCACATCCAAATGAACAAAAGAAATTGAAATTTAAGGTAATGTGATAGAAACTCAAAATTCAGATACACAGAAAAGGTATTGTTGATTGAAATTAAAACTATTACTAGGAGGAATCTCTATAATCGCAGAGGCAAGTGCTCCTCAGAGGAGAGATGATTCTCACTCTGCCCAACCTAAAAAATTTCTAATTGAAAATAAACATAATGAATTCTCTCTTGTTGTCATAATCAATTCTCCCTTGCTGTTGGTGTCCTTATATTACTTCCCTTTCCCCCTTCAGTTATAACCAATTCTCTATTAAGCCTTTCTATTGAGCTAAGACCCAAACCCAATATTCTATCACTACCGACTGCTAGAAAAATAGTCCTGTCTTTAAGGCTGAGATAAGAAAAATGGCTTGAATAAATTTGATCAATTCTAGCTACTTGTGTAACCCTGGCATGCACAGCTTTTAAGTCACCAAAGACATGTGCACGAACAGTTTTAACAAGATAACTACTATTACAATGGATAGAAAGGCAATAACTAGAACCATTGCATTACAAACTCTTGAAGCTTGAACTCCTCTTGTACCTACTACTTGAATTGTGATAAAGGTACTGAGTTGAGATGATTTGTTCCTAACCAGAAGGAGGATAGCCGCCGCCGATTGTAGAGGGCCCATACATTGTAAATTGTTGTTTGGCGATTCTGGTGGTGGTGTGATCATTGTCAGGTCACTCACAAATATACAAGAGCATGATTCAAACAAAACCATCACCAGTGGATCCGAGATCAATAGCTTCACTAAAGGCCGATCTTAAGGCTTCGACGGAGGTTGTGGCTCTTCCATTAGATCAATAATCATGTCCAATTTTCTTCCTCTTTCAGCCTAGTTATATTTGTAGATATGAACTTCCACTGTGCTTCGTTCATAGTCTTCTCTAAAGCCGACCTTTGGACAATCAGCGTAGGTAACATACACCAAGGAAGATCCAACATAAATAGGCTGAATTTTTTCAGCCTCAATTCGAGAAGGATCGTTGGTAATGGATTTGATAGCGGCATACTTAACAAAAGTTGCAAGTTGTGCACTCATTGTTCCTCCCCGTGATGTATGGTTTTGTGGCTTATTTCTTTTCCTCCCTCGCGTCTTCCTTTTCCGGTATCACCTCTGTTTGGAATTGAGTTTCTCGATGGTTCTTTAACACATCTGTTACCGGTAACAAGTCCCAACCACATCCGATGTTTTTTGTGGAAACATACCCCAAATGCTTCGCCATTTATGCCCTCACCAATTGACGAAAATATGACACAAACAATTAGACAAATTCCTCTATATTCCTATTCTTGTTTCTATTGCGTCAATTCTCACAACCATTATGTTTCTAACACTTCTTCCTCAATCATCTTAAATAAAATGAATGTTTGCCCCCCTCGAGTTTCCGACAGTTTTTGATAGTTATCTGATAGTTATCCTATAGTTTACGATAGCTATGTGGTAGTCATCTGGCAGTATCCGACAATTTTCAGTAATTATCTAGCAGTTTTTGACAGTTATCTTGCAGTTTCTGCCATTTTCGGATAATTATAGGGCAATTCTCGACATTATTCGGTAGTTCAGACCAATGATAGAAACTCAAAATTTAGATAAACAAAAAATGTATTATTGATTGAAATTTAAGCTATTAAAGATAGGAATCTCTATTATCCCAGAGCCAAATGCTCTTTGAAGGAGAGACAATTCTGACTCTGTCCAACCCAAAAGGTTTCTAAATTGAAAATACACATAATGAATTCTCCCTTGTTGTCATAATGAGTTCACCGTTGCTATTGGTGTCCTTATATAACTACCACCCCTTTCAATTTTAACCAATTCTCTATTAAGCCTTTCTATTGGGATAAGGCTCAAATCTATTATCCTATCATAATGTACATGTATTTTCTTCCTCATTACTTGTAAGAATCTGAATTATATTGCATATGATTCTGGAAACTAAAATCCGGATTATTATGTTTAGTTTTTATTTAATTATGTTATGAGTGGTTGCATCAATGGTGCACCCCTAACGATTCCTCAAAGTTGTATTGTCTATGGATAATAAACTGAGTGATGTCCAGGTATCGGGTGTTGTCCATGTAGATGTCGGAAAACAATTTACAACTTAACACAAGTTTTTTATTTGTGACCATACGCTCTAATGGATTCACACGAAAATTATCAAATTGGGGTTCGACATTGTAATCGGGAGGTCGGATTCTCTTTCTGATGAAAGACATGCATTTGTGACGATCACATGCGAAAGAAGTGGCAATAATCAAAAACCTATAAGGAAGTTGAATGAGATGACTCTGGAACGAGGAAATGTGAGTGTCCTTTTAAGTTATGGGAGTACCTTAAGGCGATTGGTACATTGACATTTAATGTAGTTTGTTGTTTACATAATCGTGACTTGTGTTACAAGTTAGTCGGTTATCCGATTGCATATCACATTTACTCCGAAGAGAATGTTATTTCTTCTAACATGACTTTGAACATGGTATAGTCCAAAAACATACTTGCAACTTTTAAACGTAAAAAAGCTCAAAATATCTAAAAATTAATCAATTATAGAATGTTCGTGTCTAAAACAACAAGGCTATAAGAAATCCAACATCTAAAATGCAAGAACTGTTGAAGCTTTTGGATGTTGATCATTATGTATCTAGATACAAAGTGTGTGGGGATGGAGAAACTGTTCGAGATATATTTTGGACTCATTCGGATTTCATTTAGTTGTTAAACACATTTCCCAATGTGTTGATAATTGATTCAACATATAAGATCAACAAGTACAAGCTTCCACTTTCAGAAATTATTGGTGTTACTTCTACAAAGATGAATTTTTCAATTGGGTTTGCATTTTTGGAAAGTGAAAAAGAGGACAATGTTACTTGGACTTTGGAAGTGCGTTAGACTATGTTGAAAGACCAAGAAAATATGCCACGGGTCATTGTCATCGATCGCGATACCAAATTCGGTTGCAAAGGTGTTTCCTATAACATATGCATTACTTTGTAAACATCACAAGACAAGAAACGTGAGAAATAGACTTAAGCCATCAGTAGGGACCAAACAAATCAAGGGTGGAGATGAGAAAATGGTCAAAGTTGTTGTAATTTTGGAAAGCATAATGGATGTCTAGAATGTTATGAAAAATTCCTCTATGGAAGAGTTATATATTGAATCTCTCATACATTTCAGAAGGGTGTGTGAAAAAATTTGGATTTCTTGAAATTTGTTGAAAGTATAATTCTAGGCCAGGTTAAGGAGAAAATTATATGTGCTTGGACCGTTAAAGTTACACAATTTGGAAATACAACAACTACGAGAGTTTAATCTAGTCATGGAACACTGAAGAATTGGTTGGAAAATAGAAAAGGTGATATGTGTAGAGAATGAGACTATGTGAAACAAATGATCCAAAACTAACATAACAGGATACAAATATCATTTGGTCGCAATATAATATTAAAGCACAAATTTAGAGACAACAATCTTTATTCACAATTGGTGGGCAATATTTCTTGATCAAGATTGAATTTTATTTATCACGAAGTCAAGCGATGAGAGAAAATAGGTTCATTTAGCTCAAAGTGTCGTTGTACACTTCGAAAGACGTACAATTTTCTGTGTGCTTGTGTAATTTCAAAGAAGATGAAACTTGATAGACCCGTACGTATGGATGAGTTTTACACGCATTAGAAAAGGCTCTGGTTTGAAGCTGATGGTGTGATGAAGGATGGTAAATCGAATATGTCTGTCATGACTAAATGAGATTTGATTTAACAAAGATTTTTGAAAGATGATAATATAATGAAACTATACATCAAATGGCAGATAAGAAAGATTGCATACCTCGAAACCACATATTTGAAACCACCCGCCGAACTAGTAAAAATAAAGGGTGCTCCTAAGAAGGTTAAACCAACACTAAGTGGCAATTAAACAAACTAGTCTCCTTCCTATTTCAAGCATGTTGACATATATTTTTTTGATTCTTCAATTTCAAAATCTCAAAAAAGTGTTATCAAAGATGCTCACATTAGCAAACCATCTCTTTCACCACCTTAACCAAAAACCACACACATTGAATACATGCCGATTTTTATGCACAAATACATTGAACAGTTTGTGGATGTTAAGGATGATGGTAATTGTATTTGTTGTGTTGTTTCAGATTTGCTAGGTAAAGGAGAGGAGATTTTTATATTTATCTGCCAATATCTTACCAAAGTATTGAAGACGCATAAGGAATCATACATGAAGCTATGCATAAAAAAAATCATTTTGATGAAATTTATGAATATCTTATTCCTTGTGTTGGGAGTCTAACACCGAAGGCAAAATGAATGTGTTTCCCAGAAATTAGTCATTTTATTGCAAGTGTGTATAACAGGATGTATATCGGTATGACAAGATATGATTTCTCATAAATAGTTTTTTCCATTTCGAAAAGGTCCATTGCAAAATCCAATCGGACACATTATTTATATTGGTCCTTATGAAAATTTATTTGGGCCTTATCAAATTAAAGTCATTTTTAATTTTTTTTAATAACCATTTCATCTGATTTATAATAAATATTTTATTTTAATTATTTTTATTTTAACATAATTGTTACTTTAAAATATCAATAAAGTATTGATAATTCTTTTCATAATGTGATCTATTGTTTCGTAATAACCGCGCACAACTCAAATATATAATTTTTTTAAAGAAAGATGAAATATACTATATGATAGTTAACAGTGTTATAGACATCAAATATGATTTTATTTTTTTTTGACTAAATAAAATATTCATTCATTCTAATCGATAGAGTACATTGTTGCAATACAAATTAAAAATCGCCAAAAACAAAAAGGATGAATCTGCAAACAAACTCACAACATCCATGTTAATAGCATAAAACGGAAAATTGCATATGCCTACGAATATAACTATGACTATATTGAAATGTCTGAAATACTCATGCCTCCAGATCTGTAGCGTTAATGGCACCGAAGTCATAGATAGGATCTGCACTAGATCGAAACTCATCTTTCAACCTGAAACAAATGAATATTGCGTACAACGACAGAAAAACAAAATACACCACACAAAGACGGGAAATCAAAACAAACAACGACGCACTAAAATGACGAAATCACAAAAAAAAACACTAAATATATGTAAAAACCACTTATTTAACTTATAGAGAAACAAGAACTATTCGGAGGGGTAATTTTGGATCAAAATCGATCCTAAATCACCCCCTCTCAAATACGATTTTAATATATTGACATTAAACAATACCATGTGAAAAATATGTAACTAAAGTGATATCATTTGGTAGTCATGATAGTAGGCGGGTCGGGAACAATTTTTATCTTTCTCAAATTCAAATTCAAATTCTTAATCAATCCTCGTTATCCGCCCTAAACTCAAACGGGGATGCAGAATTAAAATTCAAATTCATCCCAAACGAATTTGGGTTGGGTTCGGGTATCTCTACTTCGTCACCATCCATTTAGTAAAACATTTTTTTTAATAAAAATATTTACTTTTTCAAAAATCAAATTACATTATAAATAATAAAATAAAACAATCTAAAAAAAACTATACATACATTTCAAATATTTTGAATAATAAATACAAATTAAATTATCAAAACATCAGCCACATATTTCCTAATATAAATTATGAAATATAAATAATAATGTACATAATGAAATAAACATTGTGGATTCGGAGTGGGTAGTAGTATCTCAATTACCCGACCTGTTCCTATATATTATAATCAGGAAAAACTCAAACCCAAAGCCAAACTCAATTAAAACAGGTTTTCTCATCAACTTTGAGAAGGATTCAGGTGAATACCCGTAAATATGAACTTTATTGCCATGTTTAATTTGGTGTTTAGGGCTTACCCAATATTAAATGAAGTTTAGAACAAACTTTAAAGTCATGTCCTTTTCTTTTCCTTTTCAAAGCGTTATCTTTCATATTTTAATAATCAAATTCAAATAAGTAAACTATAAAATTAAAATAAAAACAATTAAATTTAAAAACTATAAATTAAAATTAAGACTAAAATATTAGAGCAAGTAATGATCCAATTTTATAAAAAAAAAATTAAATAATGACTTATTTTTATATATGAGTAAAATGGGCTAAACGTAAGCAATACAAAACAAGAGTAAATTGTAGTTTTGAATTCATGCAACAAAATAACTAAAAATAACAGGGGGTATTAAAATGAACGAAAAGGTGGGTCTCGCTTGAGCCCATATTACAAAAGAAAAGAGAAAGATAGGCCGTTCAGGTGTTTGGGCAGCTGGACACATTACCATCCTTGATAAAAAAAATTTGAAAAATATATTCTAAATCAACCTCTCAATAATTTCACAAACCTCTAAATTTTCAATTTTTACCATTTTAAAAATTAAATTAATTTTTTTTCATAAAATAAAAATCAAAGAGAATAGTTAACAACTCATTCTTGTAAACGTTTGTACTATTCAAATTTCTTTTTAGTAGATCATTTTTATTTTCAAAATAATATGAACGACTATTATAAAATATTTAAATCAGTTATTTTTAAATTAGACTATAATATCAGTGGTTTTAAAAATTGAACCGGTCATCAAATCGGTAAGGGTAGTGGGTCACTGGTCTATTGGTTGAATCATTGGGTCACTGGTCGAACCGTATGACTAAATCAGATTAAATCGGATAATTCGGTTGAATAAGTATCTATTGCAATACTATATATTTATTAAATCGGTCGAACCGGATGACTTAGTCTCTAAAAAAGTATCATAACACCCACAACATTTTAAAATTTTGAAATATCATAATTTCACATGTTTATTCTTTACATTCAAATTCTAAATATAATCATCACTCACAACAAAATAATACAAAATATGAATTTAAATAAATTTTAAATCAGATATAATTGCAAACAGGAGAAAAGTTGTTTTAAATAAGGTTTGAATAAAGTCTAATTATATTTTCATTATATTTTTTTTTAAAAAAATTCATGAAAACGACGTGGTTTTGTGCAGAAAAAAAGAGAGCATGCATTTGAACCACTGATTTTCTAAAATCGCCGGTTCATTGGATTTTTCCAGTATTGACCGATTCTCACCGGTTCAATAACATACCTAATCCAACAATCAAATCAGATCGGTGACCCTTCCGGTTCTCGGTCTGACCGGCCAATTCGATATGATTTTTAAAACATTGTATAATACATTTAGCCTCTATAGTGTTGAATTACGATTGACTTAACGTGTCTATTTAAGCATAACATATCTATTTAACCATAAGTGAGATTATTTATTTGGTTTTTTAAAAATAAAATGAGCTTTTAGATAAGCTAATAAGTCAATTAAACTTATAGAAATGTTATCTAAGTTTTTTGAAAAAAATGAAAACAAATTACATCCACCTTGACTATTTTACCAATCGGCTTTTATTATCTAGCATTATTAGGAGATTGACCAAACTCCCTAAATTACCCTTCCCTAAAAAATAATTTACACTACAAATTAGACATTTTGGTAACTAACAAAATAAGCCTTTATTTTTTCATTTTTTTTGGTTTCTTGCACCAAGTGTTCCACTTTCATTGGTGCACACACATGCATGTGGTACCATTGGAATAAACTCTTGTCTCAAACAGTTTGCCATTGGGCCGTCTCAAACAATTGCCACAAGGGCCGTCTCAAACAATTGCCACAAGGGCCGTCTCAAACATTTGCCACAAGGGCCGTCTCAAACATTTGCCATAAGGGCCGTCTCAAAAAATGCAATTAATGTGATTCAAAGATGCACACCCACCATCACACTTAAACGACGTAATCGACTTAAACAACATAGTCCACTTAAACGACAAGATCGGCTTAAACGACATAATCAATTCCAAAAATCCAACGTCAACAACAATCCAATTCATGAATAAGAGTCCAAAAGAGTTTCCAAATATATTCATAGCATATACCATGGAAAGACATTAATTAGAGCTTCACGAAGGTTCAAACGGCAAATAGAAAGGAGTTACGGTTCAAAAGATACGTCATTTCAAAGTTTGGACAAGTTTTGTGAAACAGGGCCCGCTTAGCGGCCCATAAGCGCGCTTATGCTTCTAAAATCCATAACCGCGTTTCAATCGACGTGTGGCAGAAGCTCTTCACGAAACAAGCTCCTCTTAGCGAGCCTTCTTTTCATTTTCAAAAATGCTAGCATCCGCTTAGCGGACTACCTCCGTTTAGCGGAAGCACGATTTTGCAGAAACACAACAGACGGAACAGAACTGCGCAACCTCACTTCCAACACTCAAAATCATTACTAAACAACAATTAAAAATGTATAAGCACGAAATCTATCATTATCTATCATCAAACATCAATTAAAACACATTTCCAAATCAAGATTCATGCATTTTGTTCATAAACCCTAAGTTCTACACACAAATCCATGGATACAATCATACAATCAAATCCCACCCAAAACATCATCATACATCCCTTTAGCATGAATGAATACCACCTTACCTTGGGTTTAGATTCAAGCCAATTCTATAAACTTTAATCTCTCTTCTTTCTCTTCTCTTCACTCTCCTCTTCTATCCCCAATTTGTGAAAATGAGCTTCTAATTTCTAATCCTCTAAAACCCTTGTTTTAGTTAAACCTTACTATCCTTTTAATTACTAATGGGCCTTAAACAACACCCTACACTCACTAATGATATCTTAAGCCCAATAATTAAAAGCTTCTCTAACTTATTTTATTTATTACTATAACCCAACAATTAGCACAACATCTCATAAGCACACAATTAATACATAATTAATTAAATAAAACACATAACACGATATGCCATAATTAAATAAAACATGCAAACTAAAAACAGGCGTTACAACTCTCCCCCAATTAGAATATTTTCGTCTTCGAAAATTACCTCAAACAAACAACTCGGGATATGACTCGCGCATCTTGCTTTCCAATTCCCTTGTCAAACTTTCACCGGTATCACCCGACCAAACAACCTTCACCAAAGCAATCTCTTTGCCTCTAAGCGTCTTTGTCTCGCGATCCTCAATCCTCGTAGGCATAGTCTCTATCGTGAGATTATCCCGCACTTGCACATCATCCATATGTATTACATGCGAAGGATTTGAAATATATTTCCGAAGTTGCGACACATGAAACACATCATGCAAATTCGAAAGATTAGGCGGTAAAGCCACTCTATATGCCACATTACCAACCTTCTCCGAAATCTGATACGGTCCAATAAAGAGAGGAGTGATCTTCTTCAACTTCAAGGCTCTCCCCACACCGGTCACCGGTGTAACTCTCAAGAATACATGATCACCAGCTTGAAACTCTAAATCGTTTCTTCTCTTTTCATGATAACTCTTCTGCCTACTCTGAGAAGTCTTCATTTTCTCACGAATCAACTTAACCTTCTCTGTAGTTTCTCGGACAATTTCAGGTCCAAGTACCACACTCTCACCCGATTCATGCCAACACAACGGAGTCCTACACCTCCGACCATACAACGCTTCAAACGGTGCCATACCAATACTCGAATGGTAATTATTGTTGTATGTGAACTCGATCAATAGAAGATAAGTATCCCACGTACCTCCCTTCTTAAGAACACATGCTATCAACAAATCCTCCAAAGACTGAATCGTCCTCTCTATTTGACCATCTATCTGAGGATGATACGCCGAACTCAACCTCAACTAAGAACCTAACGCTTCTTGCAAACTCTTCCAAAAATCTGAAGTAAACCTCGGATCTCTATCCGAAACAATACATAAAGGAACACCATGCAATTTCACAATCACACGGACATAAATCTCCGCCAACCTTGAAACTGGATATGTGATGTTAATAGGTATGAAATGAGCCGATTTCGTAAGCCTATCAACAATCACCCAAATCGAATCGTATCCTCTTACGGTATTCGGAAAACCTGTCACGAAATCCATATAAATGCTATCCCAATTCCATTCCGGGACTTCTAACGGTTGCATTAAACCAGCAGGCTTCTGATGCTCAACCTTCGACTTCTGACAAGTCAAACATGCATACACAAACTGAGCTATGTCACGCTTCATTCCAGGACACCAAAACAAATTCTTCAAATCTTGGTACATCTTTGTAGCTCCTGGATGAATACTCAAATTACTCCTATGACCTTCCTCCAAAATAGCTTTTTTCAAATCCACGTCATCCGGAATACAAATCCGATTACGGAGCCTCAACACACCGTGCGCATCCATTCTAAAATCCCCTTTCTCAACCTGATCTATCCCAACCATCGAATTAACCAATTTCACATCTAGTTTCTGAGCTTCCTTGATACTACCAAGGAAATCATTGTTAATCTTCAACATACCCAATCGAACACTCTTAGGGGTCACTTCACATACCAAACTCATATCTCGGAATTTCTCAATTAATTCTAATTCCTTAATCATCATAGTCGACATATGCAAAGTCTTACGACTCAAGGCATCGGCGACAACATTAGCTTTTCCTGGATGATAGTTCAATCCGAAATCATAATCCTTCAACAACTCTAACCACAATCGTTGCCTCATATTCAGTTCCTTCTGATCAAAAAAATACTTCAAGCTCTTATGGTCACTAAACACTTCAAATCTAGAACCATAAAGATAATGTCTTCAAATCTTCAAAACAAACACAACAGCAGCAAGTTCTAAATCATGCGTAGGGTAGTTCTTCTCATGAACCTTTAAGTGCCTCGACGCATACACAACAACTTTATCATTCTGCATGAGCACACCTCCTAATCCCATCCTAGAAGCATCACAATAAACCACAAACGATTCTTCTGGATTAGGCAATATCAAAATCGGTGTCGACGTCAACCTCTTCTTCAACTCGACAAAGCTCTCTTCACAAGAAACATCCCTCACAAAAGCCTTCCCTTTGCACGTCAACTTAGTCAACGGAAGAGCTAACTTAGAAAAACCTTCAATGAACCTCCTATAATAACCGGCTAATCCCAAAAAGCTTCGAATCTCGTAGCCGACTTAGGAGTTTCCCATCTCAACACGACATCAACTTTAGACGGGTCCACGATAATTCCATCACCAGAAATGACATGCCCCAGAAAACTAACTTCCTTCAGCCAGAATTCACACTTGGACAACTTAGCATACAACTTCTTCTCTTTCAAGACTTGCAACACCAACTTCAAATGCTCAGCATGATCTGATTCTGATTTAGAGTAAATCAAAATGTCATCAATGAACACCACCACAAAACGATCCAGATACTCATGAAAAATACGGTTCATGTATTCCATAAATACTCCAGGTGCATTAGTAACACCGAAGGGCATCACGGAATACTCATAATGTCCATAACGTGTTCTGAACGCTGTCTTCTGCATATCCTCATCTTTCACCTTAATCTGATGGTAACCCAACCTCAGATCAATCTAGAGCAAGTAATGATCCAATATTATAAAAAAATTAAATAATAACTTATTTTTATATATGAGTAAAGTGGGCTAAACGTAAGCAATACAAAACAAGAGTAAATTGTAGTTTTGAATTCATGCAACAAAATAACTAAAACTAACAGGGGGTATTAAAATGAACGAAAAGATGGGTCTCGCTTGAGCCCATATTACAAAAGAAAAGAGAAAGATAGGCCGTTCAGGTGTTTGGGCAGCTGGACACATTACCATCCTTGATAAAAAAAATTTGAAAAATATATTCTAAATCAACCTCTCAATAATTTCACAAACCTCTAAATTTTCAATTTTTACAATTTTAAAAATTAAATTAATTTTTTATCATAAAATAAAAATCAAAGAGAATAGTTAACAACTCATTCTTGTAAACGTTTGTAGTATTCAAATTTCTTTTTAGTAGATCATTTTTATATTCAAAATAATATGAACGACTATTATAAAACATTTAAATTAGTTATTTTTAAATTAGACTATAATACCAATGTTTTTAAGAACTGGACCGGTCATCAAATCAGTAAGGGTATTGGGTCATTGGTCCATTGGTTGAATCATTGGGTCACTGGTCGAACAAGATGACTAAATCGGATTAAACCGAATAACTCGGTTGCATAAACCAATATCTATAACAATACTATATATTTATTAAATCGGTCAAACCGAATGACTTAGTCTCTAAAAAATATCATAAAACCCACAAAATTTTAAAATTTTAAAATAGCATAATTTCACATGTTTATTTTTTACATTCAAATTCTAAATATAATCATCATTCACAACAAAATAATAAAAAATATGAATTTAAATAAGTTTTAAATCAGATCTAATTGCAAACAGGGGAAAAGTTGTTTTAAATAAGATTTGAATAAAGTCTAATTATATTAAAAAAAAATCATGAAAACGACGTCATTTTGTGCGGAAAAAAAGAGAGCATGCATTTGTACCACCGATTTTCTAAAACCGACGGTTCACCGGTTTTTTCCGATTTTGACCGGTTCTCACCAGTTCAATAGCATACCTGGTCCAACAATCAAACCAGATCGGTGACTCTTCCGGTTCCCGTTCTGACCGGTCTGACCCGCCATTTTGATTCGATTTTTAAAACAGTGTATAATACATTTATCCTCTATAGTGTTGAATTAAGATTGACTTAACATGTCTATTTAAGCATAACATATCTATTTAAGCATAAGTGAGACTATTTATTTAGTTTTTTAAAAATAAAATGAGCTTTTAGATAAGCTAATAGGTTAATTAAAATTTTAGAAATGTTAAATCTAAGTTTTTAGAAAAAAACTGAAAACAAATTACATCCACTTTGACTATTTTACCAATCGGTTTTTATCATTTAACATTTATTAGGAGATTGACCAAACTCTCTAAAATGTCCTTCTTTCAAAAATAATTTACACCACAAATTGGACATTTTGGTAACTAACAAAATAAGTTTTCACTTTTTCATCTTTTTTGATTTCTTGCACCAAGTGTTCCAGTTTCATTGGTGCACACACTTTCTACAACATAATACTCTCTCTCTCTCTCTCTCTCTCTCTCTCTCTCTCTCTCTCTCTCTCTCTCTCTCTCTCTCTCTCTCTCTCTCTCTCTCTCTCTCTCTCTCTCTCTCTCTCTCTCTCTCTCTCTCTCTCTCTCTCTCTCTCTCTCTCTCTCTCTCTCTCTCTCTCTCTCTCTCTCTCTCTCTCTCTCTCTCTCTCTCTCTCTCTCTCGGCCCAATCCAAAATAAAGTATAAGGTATCGAGCGAGACCCATTTTGAAAGCTCTAGTGATGTGTAAAGATGATGACGCTATAGATCTAGGGGTGAGTGACATTCTCATTCTCCTGCCTGATTTATTATGAGTGTTACGAAATCACAATGACATTGTAATTTTGTTAAAGTTTCAAAGTGTAACTTTTGATGAAGTCATTGTGATTCAATCGAACTCACAGTCAATTATAATTATCTTTTTAGTTAAGAGTCTAGTATGACTCATCTAATACTTTCTTACAGATACTATGATTATTTTCAATGACTAATAAACTTTGTTTTGATAATTAATATTTTCAATAGAAGAATATTTGGTTGCACTCCACAATCACTTCACCGTAATATTCCCTCAAGGAGACAACTTTTCATTGGATGGAAAAATCCATCTGATGGCAGGATAAATCTTACACTACTAGAAATTAAAAATAATAGTAACCGTTTCTTACTATGCTTCGAATCTTAGCACCAACAATTTTATGTTTTTTCATTACAAAAAAGGTGTGTTCCCTTAGTTTCTATTTTAAATAAAAATTAAACTAATTTTCACCATGGTCTAAGCTAAAATTTATTCACATTATAACAAATGCATCCTAACTCCATAAGGAACCCCGAACCTTTTACGCCTTAACCCAATCTCACAAAACTCCAACATATTTTCGCAAAAATCCAACATAACTTCTCCAACTAGTATAGATCGAGGAAAAGTGTCATGAATCTTTTCAAGACGGAAACATGAAACTCATTTCTTTATCTTCCTATTCACATTTCCGATACGTATGTGAAACATTTTCCACCATTCATTTTATGAGTTGTGTTTTTGTTGTTTTTAAAACTATTTGGCCTTTAGGATTTGTTATTTTTCTTGTTGTAGAGATACTAAATCATATATGTTGTATATTTTTTGTTGAGTTATTTTATTGTTTTTGTTGAATAAATAAAATGTTTAGAGTTATTATTGTTGCTGTTAACATGAGATTAAAGGTTTTATTGTTGT